>NC_137802.1:37902333-37992333 GCF_963383645.1 Muscardinus avellanarius
TCCAAAGACAATGTAAACAGAGTTAACAGTTACTAATAGCATGGGATAAAATATTTCCAAATGCTATATCTGAAGGTATATTAATATTCCAACTAGAAATCCTAAAAATTAACAACAATAAAGGCAAACAATACCATTTAGAGATAGGTAAAAAACTAACATAAGTAATGAATCTCCACAGATAACCAATCTTAGTTGTCTGTTGGATGGAAAATCTTGTTTCTCTAGTTCTGGAGTGTGTTACCTATTTCTTCTTTGTAGTTAATCTCTTTGAGTATTTTCTCTAGTGCTGGTTTTGAAGACATAAATTCCTTCAGTTTCTGTTTGTCATGGAAGCTTCTTATTTCTCCATCTAATTTGATAGGAAGTTTTGCTGGGTAGGAAATTTTTGGCTGGAAGTTGTTTTCTTTCAGAACTGGGAATATGTTACTCCAAGCCCTTCTGGCTCTCATAACTTGGTTTGGGAAGTCTGGAGTGATACTAATTGGCTTGCCTCTGAATGTCACTTGGCCCTTTGTTTTTGTTGCCTTTAAGATTCTCTGCTTGGCTTCCACATTGGTCATTTTGACAATTATGTGGCGTGGGGATCCTCTTCTCCGATCCTGTCTAAAGGGAGTTCTATAAGTTTCCTGGACCTGTGTATCAACCTCTTGCTCTATGTTTGGAAAATTTTCTGCTATTACTTCCTTGAAGAGATTGTTGATCCCTTTGGTTTCACTTTCTTTTCCCTCCTCTATTCCAATTATTCTTAGGTTAGCTCTCTTAAAATGGGCCCATATTTCTTCAATATCAGATTCCTGCTGTCGGATATTTTTTTCTAGATTAGAAACTATGCGTTCATTTTTGGATTGCTCATCTTCTAAGAGCGAGATTTTGTTCTCCATGTGGTCTAATCGGTTGTTTGTGCTTTGAATTGAGGCCTTTACTTCATTAATTGCATCCTTTATCTCTTTTTGGCTCTCTCTGAGTTCTTTTCGAAGCACCTCTATTATTTCTACAGTTATTTTTCTGATTTGATCTTCTAGAAATCTCTGATTTTCTGTTTTATCGGGTTCTGATGTTGTGGGGTTGTGGGCATTTATTGCTCCAGTGTTATTCCTCTTTCCCATGATTTCGGAAGTTTGTGCCTTCTCTGGGTTCTTCCCTTGGGTCACTATGACTTCAGTTAAGGTGTTCTGGATCTCGAGTCAGTAGTATCTCAGACCCCACTACTCCTTTACTGGGTTGTATCACAGAGTCTCCGACCCAGAGAGTCGATAGAGGCTGCTTTAGACTGTGGGGGGTGCCAGGTTGCACGTTCTCCTATGGTGTGATATCTCTGCCACCGCCCCTCCCCCACTGGGTCAAGTCCCAGGGAGTACAGTACTGGGATTTCTCCTCTGTGGCCCGCAATTTGACTCACTGTTCTTGAGTACGCAGATGTAGCTGTACTGGCCTCGCTGAATTCGGTGCTGCTGCCGCCGGTGGCAATATGGCGCCGCTGCTACGCCCTCGGCTGTGGGGCTGGTGTTTTTCTTCTTGGTTTTGATTTCCTCTCTGAATCCCTGCAGCGTGTGCTGAGCTCGGCCACTGGGAGCTTTAGATGCTCTGTGCGCGGAGAAATCCCGCCTGGCTGTTCTGCAGCTGCTCACCTCGGCTTGCTGTAGCCGTCCAGTGAATTCGCCGGTGCCGCCGGCAGTATGGCGCTGCTGCCGCATCTGCCGCGTCCTCGGGCGTGAGGCCGGTGTATCTCCTCTGTGGCTCTGTTCTCAGTCTGCTTTCTCTCTGGAGCCTGGTGATTTTTTGTTTCACTGGTGATGGTGTTTTCTGGCTATGAAAGGCGCTGATTTTGTGCTAATGGAGATTTGTTGTTAGCGGGGCTCTTAAGCCCCGCTTTTCTCGGTCGCCATCTTCCCGGAAGTCCTAAATCGTAAGAACTTTTCTAACTGTTTTAGGCGGGTACTGGGGATCAAACCCAGGGGCATTCTACCTTCGAGTGATACCCCAACACTATATTATTTTTGAAACAGGGTCTCCCTGAGTTGTTGAGGGCTTCACTAAGTTTCTGAGGCTGGCCTTGAATTTGCAATCCTTCTGTCTCAACCTTCCATGTACTGGGATTATAGACACGTGTCACCATGCCAGGCTAGGACTTTTATAAGTCAGTAATAAAAGTTTAAAAAGGATCTAAAGGAACATTTTTCCTCCCACCCCCCAAATAGACAAATGACTAAGAAGCACGCAAAAAGATGCTCAGCATCCTTAGTCATTTAGTCATTGGGGGGATGTAAGTCAAAACTACAGTGTGATATCATTTAACACCCGCTAACATGGCGATAATAAAAAAATAGTCCAGGGCAAGCGTTGGCAAAGATGGGGATAGAAAGCGGTGCAAGCAGGCACTTTGGAAAACAGTTTGGCCATTTCTCAACATGTTAAATAGAGAGTTAGTAAACGGCCCAGCAGTCCACTCCTAGAGAAATGAAAACATATGTCCACATAAAAACGTGTATAGGAACGTTTATGGAAGCATGGTTCATAATAGCCTAAATGTGGAAACAGCTCAAATGTCCATCAACTGATGAATACATAACTAAACTGTGGCATATCCATACAGGAAATGTTACTTGGCAATAAAAGGAATGTTACTGATGACACGGACGAGCCTTGAGAACATTATGTTAAGTAAAAGAAGATAAAAATGCCACATGTTTTTTGTATGACCACAGGAGATAAACTGTCCAGAATAGGTAGCTTTGTAGAGACAGTCGAGTAGTAGTTGCTTAGTGCTACAGGATAGCAGAAGAAAAACATGACTGATAATAGGTATGAGGTTTCTTTTTGGAGAGACAAAAATGCTTGAAAACTATAGTGCATTTAAAATAGGTGGAGCGCCGGGCGTGGTGGTGCAGCTTGGGAGGTGGAGACAGGAGGATCACGGTTCGTGGACAGCCTCAACTATTTAGTGAGGCCCTCTGCAACTTAGTACAACCTTGTTTCAAAATAAAGAATTAAAAAATAGGGCTGGGGATGGGGCTCAGAGGTAGAATGCCCGTGGGTTCAATCCCCAGTTCCATGAAATGTTATAATAATAATAATAATAATAATAATAATAATAATAATAAATTAATAATAATAATAATTTGTCGCCGGATGTGGTGGCACACACTTGTAATCCCCGCGCTTGGGAGGCGGAGACAGGAGGATCGCGCAGGTTCGATGCCAGCCGTGCTGGCTTAAGAGACCCTGTTTCCAAAAAATAAGATAGGTCTGGGAGTGTAGCCCAGAGGTAGAAGGGTTTCCAGGAACCCCAGTACCACCAAAAAAATAAAATAAAATAAAATAAAATAAGTGAATCATATATGAATTATATTTCAACAAAGCTATTCAAAAATCAGGCAAGGCTGGGTGTGATGGTGCATGCCTGTAATCCCAATGCTTCAGAAGCTGAGACAGGACAATTGCAGGTTTGAGCCCAGCCTTAGTGACTTACTGAGACTCTCAGCACCTTAGCAAGGCCCTGTTCAAAATAAAAAAATAAAATGACTGGGGATGTAGCTCTGAGATAGAAACCCCCTGGGTTCAATCCCCAGCACACCACACACACACACACACACACACACACACACACACACACACACACACGGCATAAGTTTAAATATACATTGGGAGGGGGGAAGTGATGTTATAATTTGCTTGAGATCCACTTAATATTGAAAGATTCAAATGAAGACTGGGATTAATAATTTTTTGACAGACTCTAAAAAATTATTTAAGTTATACAGATAAAAGTGCCTGATTCAGAGACTGGTACATGACAGGTGTATTGTAGATGGTAACTGGATCTAAACTGCAGCTCGAAGGCCTTGACTGACCTCCACCATCTCCAAGACGTGTCTGGAGCTTGACAGTGTGTGCGAGCCATTCTTTGTCCAACTGTGTGCTTGATTCCTCTCCTCTGGGGACATAAAAGATGGAACCATCAGCGGCAGACCAGCTCCCAGCCTCCTTTCAGCCTGGAGCAATCTCTGAGGGGCACATGGCAGCATCCTGACCAGGTGGCCCATGGTGTTGGCGACAGCTGTCATGACTGGGAGGCGGTCAAAGGTCTTAGGCTTTTCAGACGTACTGTGTCAAGTTACCCTCAAAAGGCTTCCTTTAAGAGTGAGATCTCTTGGTTGATCTCTTGCTCAACTTGACCCTTCCTTTTGAGTTTCTTTCCATAGCAGGAAAGGGTAACTGCTAGACAAACTGGCTGAGTTTAAATACTAGCTCTGTGCAATGGTAATCTCAGTACTTGGGAGGTAGGGACAGGAGGTTGAAGCTTCGAAGCCAGCCTCATAAACTTAGCGAGGCTGTCAGCAACTTAGCAAGACCCGGTTTCCAAATAAAAAATAAAATAGGGCTGGGAGTATAGTTCGGAGGTAGAATTTTCCTGGGTTCAATCCCAATAGTTCAGAGGTAGCATTCCCCTGGGTTTAATCCCAATCTCTTTCTCTCTCTCTCTCTCTCTCTCTCTCTCTCTCTCTCTCTCTCTCTCTCTCTCTCTCCCTCCCTCCCTCCCTCCCTTCCTCCTTCTCCTTCTCTGTCTCTCTCCCTCCCTCCCTCCCTCTCTCTGTCTGTCTCTCTCTCTCTTTCACTCTCTCCCTCCCTCCCTCTCTCTGTCTCTGTCTCTCTCTCTTTCACCCTCTCCCTCTTTCTTTGTCTCTCTCTCCCCCTCCCTTCCTCCCTCTCTCTCTGTCTCTTTCTCTCTGTCTCTCTCCCTCCCTCCCTCTCTCTGTCTGTCTCTCTCTTTCACTCTCTCTGTCTCTCTCTCTTTCCCTCCCTCCCTCTCTCTGTCTCTGTCTCTCTCTTTCACCTTCTCTCTCTCTGTGTCTCTTTCTCTCTGTCTCTCTCTCCCTCCCTCCCTCTCTCTCTGTCTTTCTCTCCCTCCCTCTCTCCCTCTCTCTCTCCCTCCCTCTCTCTGTCTCTTTCTCTCTGTCTCTCTCTTCCTCCCTCTCTCTGTCTCTTTCTCTCTGTCTCTCTCTCCCTCCCTCTCTCTCTGTCTCTTTCTCTCTGTCTCTCCCTCCCTCCCTCTCTCTTTGTCTCTTTCTCTCTGTCTCTCTCTCCCTCCCTCTCTCTCTGTCTCTTTCTCTCTCTCCCTCCCCCTCTCTCTGTCTCTTTCTCTCTGTCTCTCTCCCCCTCCCTTTCTCTCTGTCTCTTTCTCTCTGTCTCTCTCTCCCTCCCTCTCTCTGTCTCTTTCTCTCTCTCTCTCTCCCTCCCTCTCTCTCTGTCTCTTTCTCTCTCCCTCCCTCTCTCTCTGTCTCTTTCTCTCTGTCTCTCTCCCCCTCCCTTTCTCTCTGTCTCTTTCTCTCTGTCTCTCTCTCCCTCCCTCTCTCTGTCTCTTTCTCTCTCTCTCTCTCTCCCTCCCTCTCTCTCTGTCTCTTTCTCTCTCCCTCCCCCTCTCTCTGTCTCTTTCTCTCTGTCTCTCTCTCCCTCCCTCTGTCTCTTTCTCTGTCTCTCTCTCCCTCCCTCTCTCTCTGTCTATTTCTCTCTGTCTCTCTCTCCCTCCCCCTCTCTCTCTTTCTCTCTGTCTCTCTCTTCCTCCCTCTGTCTGTCTCTTTCTCTCTGTCTCTCTCCCCCTCCCTCTCTCTCTGTCTCTTTCTCTCTCCCTCCCTCCCTCTCTCTTTGTCTCTTTCTGTCTCTCTCTCCCTCCCTCTCTCTGTCTCTTTCTCTGTCTCTCTCTCTCCCTCCCTCTCTCTGTCTCTTTCTCTCTGTCTCTCTCCCCCTCCCTCCCTCTCTGTCTCTTTCTCTCTGTCTCTCTCCCCCTCCCTCTCTCTCTGTCTTTTTTTCTCTCTCTCCCTCCCGCCCTCTCTCTCTGTCTCTTTCTCTCTGTCTCTCCCTCTCTCCCTCCCTCTCTCTGTCTCTCTTTCACACACCCTTTCTCCAGCTCTGTTGTTCCTCTGCCTGGCAGAGGGACTTCACTGCTGTGGAGTAAAACACTCTGCAGTGACAGAAACATGCTGTGAGCTTGTGCCGTCCTGTACTTGTCACCAGCTGCATCTGGCTATTGAGCATTTGAAACATGGTCAGTGGGATTTAGAAACTAAATTTTAAATTAAGTCAAATTAAATTTAATTTTGGCACTGGGGATTGAACCCAGAGGTATTATATCTCTGACCCACACCCCCAGCCCTACTATCTATCATCTATCTATCTATCTATCTATCTATCATCATCATCTATCTAATCTATCATCTATTTTGTGGTACTGAGTGTTGAACCCAAGGGCATTCTACCTCTGAGCTACTCTTCCATCCTTTTTATCTTTTATTTCAAAATAGGCTCTTATTAAACAGGCTGGCTTTGAACCTGTGATCTTCCTGTCTCAGCCTCCCAATTATTGGGATTACAAGCATATGCCACCATGCCCAGCTATTTTTTTTTTATTTTTTAAAATTTTGAACCAGAATCTTTCTGTTGCTGAGGGCCCTAGTTGCTGAGGCTGGGTAAATCTTGAACCTGTATTCCTCCTGTCTTGGCCTCCTAAGTACTGGGATTACAGGAATGCACCACCACGCCCAGCTCATTTTATTTTATTTTAATTAGCCAAATGTGGCCAGGGACTACAACTTCAGAGCCTCAATTATCCTGTATCCCTCATGAAGATACTGATATTCCTTACCTTTCAGGATCAATGGGGAATTAATGGACAGAATGCACATATGGTAGGATAATTAGCTCTTTTTTTTTTTGGCGGTACTGGGGATGGGACCAAAAGGCATTGTACCTTCGAGCTATACCCCCAGCCATATTTTTAGTCTTTTTAAAATTTTTATTATTTTTGTTTGTTTGTTTGTTTGTTTGCAGTACTGGGGATGGAACCCAGGGGCATTCTACCTCTGAGCTACACCCCCAGCCCTAGTTTTTTAATTTTTATATTATTATTATTATTATTATTATTATTATTATTATTATTATTATTATTTTGGCGGTACTGGGGTTCCTGGAAACCCTTCTACCTCTGGGCTACACTCCCAGACCTATTTTTATACTTTTTTTTTTGAAACAGGGTCTCTTAAGCCAGCACAGCTGGCTTTGAACCTGCACAATCCTCCTGTCTCCACCTCCCAAGTGTGGGGATTACAAGTGTGCGCCACCACACCCGGCTTTGATTCTTTATTTTGAAACAGGGTCTCACTGAGTTGCAAAGGGCCTCACTAAGTAGTAGCTGATGCTGTCCTGGAACTGCGATCCTCTGGTCTCAGTCTTCCAAATGCTGGGATTGCAAGCATGCGCCACCACGCCTGGCTTGTGATTTATTTTTGAAACAGGGTCTCGCTAAGTTGCGGAGGACCTTGCTATGTAGCTGAGGCTGTCGGTGAACTGCAATTCTCCGGTCTCGGCCTCCCAAATGCCGGGATTACAAGCGTGCGCCACCATGCCAGGCTAGTTGAGATTTTAAATTACAATTTTGTTATCTGAACCCCCAAAGATAGGCCATGCTCCCTACCTCAGGGACTCTTATTTGCTGGGCCCCAAGCAGATGTTGCCAGAAACCTTGACGGGAAGCTTGGCACCTCTGCTTCGAAGCCTAGATCATGGACGCAAGGGATTCTGTGTGCAGGAGGTAGAAGAGGTAAGAGGCACAGAGAGGCCAGGCCCGCCTGAGTCTGGCTGTGTGGGAGCATGGCACCTTTTTCTCAGGCTATGGCCGGTTGATTCAAGTGTGCTTGTGTTCGTTCTCTCTCTCTCTCTCTCTCTCTCTCTCTCTCTCTCTCTCTCTCTCTCTCTTCTTCTCTCTCTCTCTCTCTCTCTCTCTCTCTCTCTCCCCTCTCTCTTTCTCAGTCACATTATGTAAATGCACCAGGAAGATTTCTTTTTAATTAATTAATTAATTAATGTATAGCTGGGCCTGGTGGTACACATCTGTAATCCCAGTACTTGGAAGGTTGAGTTGGGAAGATTGCTGGTTTGAGCCTCAGCAACTTAGCAAGACTCTCACCAACCTAGTGAGGCCCTGTTTCAAAACAAATAAAATAACTACAACAGTAATAATAGGGCTGGGGTGTAGCTCAGAGGTAGAATGCCCCTGGGTTCAATTCCTAGTATCACAAATTTTTTTTTTCCCTAAATGGCTATATCTATATGGCTCAGATATAGAATAGCTCTGGGTTCAGTCTCTAGTACCAAAATTTCTGTTATTTATTTTTGTACTTTTATTAGTGCATGCCATTGCACATCATAGTAAGGGTCAGTGTGATACACACACACGCACACGCACACAGCTCTTGGTGCGATTCCCTTCATATCCCTCTCCCCTCTCCCATACATGTTAGTGAGATTGGCGGTAACACCTTTGTATATTGCCATGGTGCTATTTGAATTGGTTCCTTCCTCCGTCCTCCAGGAGGATTTCAAGAGAAAGCCATCAATCAAAAGGACCACTAAACAAGAGCTGCCTGGGGCTGAGGATTAAAACCAGGGTCTGGGTCCCTGGGCCAGAATAAGAAAGACAGAGGGGAGTTGCAGAGTCCGAGGGCCACAGCTCATTGGCCACAGCCCCAGGAACCGTCCACTGGGAGCAAGGAGAAGGTGCCTGTGGCTCATTGCGGGCCAGCAGGGAGGACAGTCTGGTGTGCAGAGCGGGCACCTTGACCTTCAGATACCCACCTTCCTGGGAAAGGCTTTTGGAAAGCCGCTGACCATCTGGGATGAGACTCCTCTCCGTCTGAGACCGGGAAGGCAGGTCTTGTCCCTGAGACTGTGAGTAAAACACTGGTTCCCGCGTCCTCGGCTCATCTGTCACCATCCTGGATGGTTATTGCTTCAGGAGGGGTATGGCCCCATTTCTGAGTTTGACAGTTCTGGAAGAATCAAACCTGTCTCCACTAAATAAGTTAGATCTCTCCAGGGCAGATCAATATTTAATGTGGGGCTTAAAAAGACTGACTCAGGAAATGAGTTTAAAAGTGGAAAATTTGCCTTAGGTAGCAATTTCTGAAATACAGTGGTATCAGGGGACAGATTATTCAAACCCAAGCCATGGATAATATGAAAACAGTTGAACGAACCAAATTCTGCTTCTTGTGCGTCGGTGATTCTGAGCCCCCAGTTTTCTGTGCCCTACTCACAGTGCACTTGCGTCAAGTTAGAAGAGAGTCAGGGAGCATCAGCTCCAGGGATGGCCGATTCCTGTCCAGCCATCTGCAGCCCTTGCTGGTGGCAGACATCACTAATCAATCCCAGCACACTTTCCTCCTGAGTTGGATATAGATTCAACTGTAAGCAGCCACGATCTATTGGGGAGAGTAGCACTTAGTTTGACATTTATTTCTCACCCTTATTGCATCCAGATTCCTCACGTAGCAGAGGAGAAGCTCAAGGTTACCCAGTGAGTTGATGACTGTTCTAGGACCCAGTCTTCTTTTTCCCCCACACAGGAACGCATTAGAGGTTGGGTTCCAGCAGGGACCTTTTGCGGACCTGTCTGTGAGCAGCGCAGAGCTTTCCCTGAGTGGCACTGAACATTTTGTTCTAGAGATAAAATTCTGGCATTTTGAGTCAGAAAGCAGTTTAGGGTTCACGCAGTCTTGGTCTCTCCATCATCGGGAAATGAACACTCAGAAAGGTCCAGCGGCCTGCGCGGGGACACTTAACTAGCTGCTCTTTTTTTGTACATTAACAATATGCATTTCAAGCCTAGAGCTGACATTTGGAGGTAGACAAATCTCTCACATTTTTGGACTCCCATTTTTCTGGCTGGAATCTCAGTAACTAAGACTTGTAAGAGGTATATGTTTTAAGAAACATACAGAATTTGCTTTTTATATATTTTGAGGCTTATAATATGCCCCAGCTTTGCGTGTATATATATATATATATATATATATATATATATATATATATATATATTTTTTTTTTTTTTCCAGTACTGGGGATGGAACCCAGGGACATTCTATCTTCACGCAACACCCCCAGCCCTATTTTTTTTATTCTTTACTTAGAAATAGTCTAATTATGTATTTATAATATATGTGCATGTATTTCTATGTTATGTATATTTCTGCATGTGTGTGTGTGTGTGTGTGTGTGTGTGTGTGTGTTACTGGAGATTGAAGCAGGGGGGAGGGGTGTCTACCTCTGAGCTATACCCCCAGCCCTTTTTATTTAAAATCTTGCTGGGCGTGGTGGCACACGCTTATAATCCCAGCATTCCGGAGGCTGAGACCGGAGGATTGCAGTTCGCGGACAGCCTCAGCTATTTAGTGAGGCCCTCTGCAACTTAGTGAGACCTGGTTTCAAAATAAAGAATAAAAAATAGGGCAGGGGGTGTAGCTTGGAGGTCAAAGGCATCTATCTGGGTTCCATCCCCAAACCCGCAAAAATAAATAAATAAATAATAAATAAAAACAGGGTCTTTCTAAGTTGTTGAGGGTCTCATTAAATTTCTTTCGTTCTTTCTTTCTTTTTTGGTGGTACTGGGGTTCCTGGAAACCCTTCTACCTCTGAGCTACACTCTCAGACACCAATTTTTTAATATTTTATTTGGAAACAGGGTTTCTTAAGCCAGAGAGGCTGGCTTTGAAACTGCGGGCTCCTCCTGTCTCCACCTCCCAAGCGTGGGGATTACAAGCGTGCGCCACCACGCCCGGCATGGGTCTCATTAAATTTCTGAGGCTGACCTCAAACCTGTGACCCTCCTGTCTCAGCCTTCCAAGTACTGGGATTTTAGATGTGTGCCACCACATCTAGCTCGAATTTTATTTGGTTGATGCAAAAACTTGGATTGTAGCCCCTAAGCAAAGTGTAGCTAGGAATCTAGATTTGTGCCGGGCTACGAGTCAAGTTTTGTGTGGAAATCTTTTTTTCTGATTTTTGTGTGAGCAGAAAATGATAGTTTCTAAGGCAGAAAGAAATGCGCTCTCTGGGATGGAGAGGCAGGTAAATGGTTTTCTAGTCCTAGGTTAAGACCATTTCTATGGTCTCTGTTTCTTATCTATAAAATGGTAATGATGGTACTTTGGCCTTTCGACCTCAGAGGCGGGCTAGGAAGGTTAGGCGGGACTAAGGGACTGTTGACACAGGCGGAGGGGCCGGGCCGGCGGGCTGAGGTTCCCAGGAGGGCTGCGGGGAGGCAGAGAGATGCGGCCATGGATTGGAGTGGCGGCCAGAATTCCCAGGCCCTCGTTACGCTGGGCGCGACACTGGGCGTTCCTGTCAGATTTCAGCCAACCCGTTTTACCATTTGAGACGCTGCAATATTTTAGAAATGGCAGTCCACAGGGATACACCACGTTTTTCAAAAGGTCTCTTTCCTGAGTTTGCCACCGGGTGCTATTTTTATGCCACCGTTCTGTTATCCAGCTTCAAAATATACATCATGTTTATATTGCCTCTGCTAAGCATATATTTTTATTTTATTGCTTACCATGTGGGTGACATTTGGTTATTGAATGTCTGGAGAATTGGACCCAGTTGCTGTTTCTTTCTTTCTTTCTTTTTTATTCTTCCTTTCGTAAGTGCTTGCTCTGATGTATTAATCTTTACAAAAGGAATGAGACAGGGACAACGTAAGCATTCGCTCTCACACACACACACTAATCACATTGCCATTTTATCTCACTTTGCGGGTGTGTGGCTACATTTATAAGAGCCGACAGATCTGAAATAGGTGGTCTGAACTGATTCAGGTGGGGAGCGATGAAGCCGGCGCCTTCTGGGGAATCGGTGGAGGGAGGGTGGGGGGAGGCCTTTGTCTTCTGTTTGTGAAGGACACACCAGCCAGGCAGAGGCAAGAAGAGAACCGTTGTAAGTCTGTTCTGGAAGGGACCCTGGGGATCTTTTTATATGCCCATAAAAATATAGACATATGTTTTATAGATATTTTATGTCGTATATATCCATATATCTATATAGCCTCTCACAAATTCCTAATCTTGGGCTCAATAAATGGTTATTGAATTAAGGAACAAAAGGATAGTTATATAAACCATTTATGGGGGTCCTACTCATGCTTTCCACGCACTTCCTCCCAGCCTCCCAGCGTCGCCACAAAGAGATTTCATTATATCCACTTTAAAAAGAAAGGAAAATGGATTAATTTTTTGTGTGTGTGAGTCTGGGGATGAAACCCAGGGGCGTTCAATCTCTGAGCTACACCCCCTGCCCTATTTTTTCTTATTCTTTATTTTGAAACCGGGTCTCACTGAGTTGCGGAGGGCCTCACGAAGTAGCTGATGCTGTCCGCGAACCGCGATCCTCCGGTCTCAGCCTCCCAAATGCTGGATTACGTGTGTGCGCCACCACGCCCGGCTGAAACTGGGTTCCTTTAAAAGTAAAACATAGGTTTGTTATGTGACCCAGAAATTCTACTCCTTTTTTGTTTACAGACCCAAAGGAATTGAAAACAGGTACTCAAAAAGGTACATGAATGCTATCACAGTATTATTCACAATAACCCAAAGTGGAAGCTTCCCAAATGTCCAACATTTGGTGAACGGATAAACAAACCGTGGATAACAATGGAATATCATTTGGTCCTAAAAAAGGAATGAAGTGAGCTAGGTGTGGTGGTACTTGCCTGTAATTCCACTATTTGGGAGGCTGAGATGGGGATCACAGGTTTGTGGCCAGCCTCTGCTATTTAGTGAGGCCCTTTGCAACTTAGTGAGACCTTGTTTCAAAATAAAAAAGTAAGCTGGGGCGTGGTGGCGCACGCTTGTAATCCCCACGCTTGAGAGGCAGAGACAGGAGGATCTCACAGGTTCGAAGCCAGCCGTGCGCGCTGGCTTAGGAGACCCTGTTTCCAAATAAAAAATATAAAATAGGTCTGGGAGTGTAGCCCAGAGGTAGAAGGGCTTCCAGGACCCAGTACCACCAAAAAAAAAAAAAAAAAAAAAAAAAAAAAGTAAAATAGTACTGGGGATATAGCTTAGAGGCTGAATGCCCCCGGGTTCAATCCCCAGTATACACATACATGCATGAACCTAGAAAACATTGTTAAGTCAAAGAATCCAGACCCAAATGGTCACATATTCCGTTTATATGAAATGTCCAGAATAGGTAAATTCATAGAGACAAAAAGCACATTGGTGGCTGATTGCAAGGGGATGGGGAGAAGCTGCTTGACGGCAGGGGCCTTTATTTTGGGGTGAGTACATGTTTGGGATTAGGATGGGGCGGTGGTTGCCTAACGTCGTGGAAGTACAATGTACAACTGAATCGTTCGCTTAAAGTGGTTAGTTTTAATGTTATGTGAAATTCACCTCATTTTAAGAAAAAAGGAAACTGATATATGGTAGATAATTAGAGAAGTCTAAATTACTGTCCTTCCCACATTCTTGCCATTTGCCCGGTAACCATACAGGCCTCTTCCATCTCTCTCTCTCTCTCTCTCTCTCTCTCTCTCTCTCTCTCTCTCTCTTCTCTGAATCTTTCTCTCGCTGCACTACTGAGGATGGAACCCAGGGCTATTCTACCTCTGAGCTACACCCCCAGTCCTATTTTTTATTCTTTATTTGGAAACAGGGTCTCGCTGAGTTGCAAAGGGCCTCACTAAGTAGTAGCTGAGGCTGTCCGCGAACCACGATCCTCTGGTCTCAGCCTCCCGAATGCTGGGGTTATAAGTGTGCACCACCATGCCCAGCATTCTCACTTGGGGTTGGGCCAAATGACCCTTTGGCCAATGGGACAGCAATAAACTTAATGCAGACAAAGGGGAGAAAAAGCTCAGGGGTGGCCGGGCGTGGTGGCACACGCTTGTAAATCCCAAACTTGGGAGGCGGAGACAGGAGGATAGCGCTAGTTCGGAGCCAGCTTTGTTGGCTCAAGAGACCCTGTTTCCACATAAAACGGTTAAAAAATAGGTCTGGGAGTGTAGCCCGTGGGAGTGTATCCCGGAGGTAGAAGGGCTTCCAGGAACCCCAGTACCACCACCACCAAAAAAAAAAAAAAAAAAAAAAAAAGCTCAGGGGTGTTTCCATCCACTCTCCTGGACTTGAGCACTACGATGAGGACTAGCCTGAATTAGCCTTGGGGAGGATGAGACCAGGGGAGCAGAGCCAGGTGTCCCAGCCAAGGCCACCCAGGCACCGCCCCAGCCAACCTGCCAGCTGACTGGAGACTCCCAGCAGACCCGGCCAAGATCAGCCGGGCCGGCTCACGTCAGCAGAACCAGGCTCCTGGTAATACATGAGAGATAATAACGACTGTGATTTTAAGCGGTTAGGCTGTGTTTTGTTTTGTTTCGTCTTTTTTATACTGGGGATTAAACTCAGGGACATTGTACCTCTGAGCTATACCCTCAGGCATTTATTTTGTTTTTAATTTTTTGAAGCAGGGTCTTACTATTGAATCCTCCTTTCCTAGCCTCTCATGCCTGTACTAGGATTATAGGCATGCACCACCATGCCCAGTTTACGCCATTAAATTTCAAAGTGGCTTCTTTTGGAGTAATTACTAGCTGAAACAGAGAGGCTGAATAGTGTACGCAAAATCTCACATCTAGTAAGAAAAGGTAGAACTGGTTCCCAAGTCCAGTTCTAGAGACAGTGTCCCTCTCAGCTGCCACCTTCATTTGACAATTCACAGAAATGAGACTCAGGAGGTTTAAAGGTGGCTGCAGAGAGTGGGAACAAGAGCATTGTGGGGTGTGTGTGGTGTGTGTGTGTGGTGTGTGTGTGTGTGTGTGTGTGTGTGTGTGTGTGTGTGTTTTCTCCCTCTCTAACCTTGGTAATGAAGGAATATCACCTGTCAGCCCTCCTAGCCTTCCAAAGGGCCCAGCCCAACGTCATGAAACTTGCTGAAATGCCTGTATTGTTTTCCAATTTGAGTTTCAAGTGTTATCTCTGGATCTCATCAGTCTTTGGCAAGGCTGCTCTACCACACAGAACTGCCTTGCTGGCAGAAAGGTAAGAAAGATAACTTGAGGTGTATGATTTTTCTCTTCTAAAGCTTTGGCCGGATATTAGCATGGATCTGTAGGAGATTCTGCAGAAGCCGGGCATGGTGGCCCACACTTGTAATCCCAGGACTCAGGAGGGTTTGACAGGAGGATTGCAGGTGTGAGTGAGGCCAGCCTACGTAACTTAGTGAGAACTTGTTTCAAAATTAAAAAAATAAAATAAAAAGGGCTAGGGGTGTAGCTCAGAGGTAGAATGCATTTGGATTCAATCCCCAATACGAGAGAGAGAGAGAGAGAGAGAGAGAGAGAGAGAGAGAGAGAGAGAGAGAGAGAGAAAGGTTCTGTAGAGCAGAGTTGCTAGAATAATGGCAACCCTAACAGCTGTAGAAACAGTCCTGGGAGAACATGCAACTTATATCAGCCACATAGTTCAGTGCACCAGGGTCCAAATTGCTAGTGTGGTGCTATCTTGGATATCTCTCTTGTGTAAAGGGAAACCTGAAATTGCCTGTCTGCTCCACCCTCTACCCAAAATGTCCCTTCTGTGGGAAGAGAAACCAAGTTGGTCTACATATAAGTACTGGGGGAGAGAGAGAGTGGAGAGGAAGAAATCCATGGGTTGGGAGCTAAGTGGGAGTTTTTCAAGGACCCAAGTCCTCTAATTGCAGGGTCAGAAGGCAGCGGGTGGGATTTTAATGAGAGCTTTTGGGGTTCCTGGATCTTAACTGGAACCCCAAAGGATCTGATGTTCCTTAATGATGTGAAGCTGAGAGAGGGCAGGATGGCACAGCGGTCTGCTTCTCGGCTGTGGTAGCGTTTTGAGACTGAGCCACTTGGGTACACATTTTAGAAGGGTTGATCAGGCATGGGGCTGAGCCCACTGCGAACTGGAGATGACAAGCGGAAATCCCACCTTCAGTTCATGCTCTGGCTACCATCCTGGCTCTGTCCGTCACAGGGCTCTGCCTGGCTCGGCCTCCTCGGCCTTCCTGAAGCTGAGGCCCAGGACATGGGGCTCTTGGCAGCTGAGAATCTGGCAGAGGGCGGCTTTCTCTCAGTGGGGAGGACTCAGCCCACTTTCTCCCTATGATGGCCACCGTGTTCCTCTCAGGCTGGGACGGCCCGGGTCTCTGTGCATCTCACCCCTGTGGACAGAGAACAGAGGCCAGGCTGAGTGGAGAAGCCGGAGGGGCCACAGGAGGGGCTCGCTCCTTCCTCCTTCACGTCACACGTGGCCCCACACTTCACACCAGTTCACGCCACGGTCCCTCCACATTCCATACGACACCCACAAACACACCACGCACTAGATACATCACCAACCATCTACCACAGCACAGCACACACCAAGTACACGGCACATCGCCCACAAACCTTGCACACATGTACTCCGACACTGCACACAAATTACCCCAGATGCATACCACCCACGAGGCACAACTGTCACACTTCACACACCCACACATCTCTTCGTTCCAGTCCCCTTAGGCTGTACCATCTGCTTCATAGTAGTACTGTGACCAGGGCAGAGACCTGCAGGCATCTGTCTGCTCACTCTCACGGCACAAAGCCCCCAGGTGGGAGGGGGAGGGCCGGAGGGGCTCTGTGAGGGCAGGTGTGCACTTTGGTGTTGCACCCACACAGCAGGGTGGTGACGGAGCCATGCGGGCCTGACACAAGCATCCAGGGAGCGCCAGAGGACGCAGCGAGCTGTGTTTGCTCTGGGAGTTGTAGACCAACTCAGGGCTGTGATGGGAGACCTGAGAGTGCTGACAGGTCGACCTGCCGAGGAGGTGCTCGGCCGTGGAAGGCGACGCGGGGGTGCAAGGGGGTGATGGAGAGGTGGTCTCCATGGCAGCAAAGCCCTGGGTGTGGGTCTGTGCCCTGCACTCGGTAGTGCTGGGGCTTTGGGTCTCTACTTCACATCCCTGAAAAGAGGGACAATATTAACACCTACGATTAAGGATTGCGTGAGGACAAAATCTAAATGAGACAGTCTATATGCCTGGTACATATTAAGCACTCCAGGATATTTGATATTTGCTATAATTATTGTGTGTGTGTATGAGAGAGAGAGAGAGAGAGAGAGAGAGAGAGAGAGAGAGAGAGAGAGAGAGAGACCAGAAATGGAACCCAGGGGTATTCTTCCTCTAAGCTACATTCTCAGCCTTTCTACGTTTTTTTTAACTTTTGAAACAAGTTCTTGCCAAGTTCCTTGTGTTCTCGCTAAGCTGCTGAAGCTGGCCTCAAAGGAGTGCGCCTGCTGCCTCAGCCTCCCTCGTACTGGGATTACAGATGCGCGCCACTGTGCCGGCCTCACGTTGCTTTTGTCATGCCCATTATGACCATCCTTTTCTTCAGAGTCTGGTCTCCCAGCCATTGGGAGGGACGAGAGCCACAGCTCAGCCGAGGGCCTCACCCTCAGCACCTGTTGATTGCTCTGGGAGGGCTCAAGCATCGGGATGTGGGAGAACAGCCTCACCCCATGATTGCAATGTGCGGTCAGGGTCAAACGTCCTCGGAGCAGACAGACGCTGGCTTGCAGCAGTCACTCTTGAATCCGGTAGATCGCTATGCTCTTACAATGTGTGGCCGCATATCCCTTGATCTAAAGGGCAGGCGCGGAGCAGATGGCAGCTACAGACACATGCCCCCCCCTGGAGGCTTTGCTGCTGGACAAGGAGTCTGCAGCCTGACTGGCTGGGGCCGGGGGTGGGAGACCAATGAGCCTCCGGGGCTGGGGGGTGACCTTGGACAGGGCCACATGGCAGCTCAAGCCTTGGGGCTCCCTGGGCAGCACTTGGCCAGCACAAGGACAGCATCCTTTGGAGGGGAAAGGCCCAAGAGAGTAGGCCCAGTGGGGACTACGGGCCTGTTCACTGTGCGCCCTTCACACTCCCTAGCCTCAGCCCCGCTGCCTCCCCAGCCCCGATTTCTACCATTCCTGACCTCATCTTCTAAGCTCTGAGCGGCCTGGGAGCACCCTGTTGCACACTGCTGGGCTCCCCTCCCCCCGTCCCCAACCACACCTTCAGGCCTGCCGGCTCTTCCCCCACTGCTCTCAGCCACAGCTCCGGCAGGAAGCCTTTCTGGACCACCTCTCCTCCCTGGGGCTCACAGCACCTCTCCCCTGCCATTTAAACACCCTGTTGCAATCACCTGTCTGCAGCCACCTGCAGCCATCAGCCCACGCACCGGCCCTCTGGAAGAAGTTCCTAGGCTATTCTTGTATGATTGGCGAGTTCTACAGACACGCGAGATTATCCATGCAGGTGCCATAAGCCTTTATTAGATCGGCCCATTAGTCCCGGGCAGCTCCCTCCCCCACCCCCGTGTCGCGGGTGCAGGGTAGGGGTGGGAGAGACGTGGAAGAGAGCCTTCCACGGATGTAGAAATCTCTCTGTCCCACAGGCTTCTGTCTTCCTCGATCCCGCCGTCCCCTTTTTATCAAAGGGGAGTGGCTTTCCGTGGGAACATCCTGGGTCTCGCAGGGTAGGCGGGTCAGCCCCGCCCCTGCCCCGTATGGGGTCCAGAACCTAACAATTCTCACATCTTAGTGCCCCTGCACCTGGTGCACAGGTGAGTCTGTGCGGCAGTGGACAAGAGCTAGAGGAGCTGGAAGGCAGGCTCGGGTTCTCCCCTCCATCCATCCTGGGCTCATATGCTCTCCAGGAGTTAGTGCCGGCTGGGCTACGGGGACCTGCGTGGCTCTGGAGCTGTGGGTGCTGTGGGGGCCTCTCCTGGCCAGTGCCAGAGGCGTAAAAACCTGGAACTGGGAGTCAGGGTGAGGTGGTGGTGGGGATGGACGGTCAGAGGCCTCAGTCTCCCTGCTGAGGGCCAAGACTGACCCGGCCACTTGTCCAGGCACGGCTTGGCGTCCTTTCCCTCGCTGGTCCTGTGGCCGAGGACACCTTGCCACCTTTCCTGGTGGGTTGTCTTGGCTCTGCCAACTTGCCACCCTGGGCAAGTCCCTTCTCTGTGGGACAATGGGCGGGACTCGATGGTCTGGGAGGCTGGGGCTCTCCCAGGGCCTGGGGGTAAGTGTGGCCCTCTTGCTCACAAGTGACAAAGCATCACAGCTGCCCGGTCTAAGCTTTGCCTCCTCGGCGACTCACACTGAATGGCCGCACCCTATCCCCACACCAATGGGGCAGGTGAGCCCCTGAGGCTACCCTCCCCTCTCACCCTCTCTTCCTCGGGTTTGCTCCACTGCTCCCTGGGCTGGGGGGGGGGTCTGCTCAGGATCAGACCAAGCTGCCCCCCTTGTTGGCCTGAGTCTGGGCCCCTGGCGAGCTGCGGCCGTGTGTCATGAATGGTCCATGTCGCTCCTCCTCCTCTAAGGCTACAGTTGCAACAGGTCACGTCACTGCCCCGAGACCACGGGCTCAGGAGGTCCTGCTTTCCTAGCACGTCCCACACCCTGTGCTCCTTAGAGCACGCTTGCTCTGGCACAAGGAGCCTGCACTTCCTCCGGCCCAGTGAAGCTCAGGATGGCAGAGACAGGTGGCAGTCCTCCGCTTCAAACAAAAGCAATCAAGCCATCAGCCCGTTTTTTTTTTTTTTTTAAATCAATCCCCATGACAAATGTGTTTGTGAAGGAGGGCAGCCTGCCTCGGGTACTCTGCACTTCAGTGAGGACAGCAGAAGGAGCTGGGTTCATGGGACTCGAAGGTGCCATTTGAACACATTTCCTTGTAACCGGACCCTGCAGTTGGGGGGTGCTGCAGAGCCGCTGCCATCCAGAGGGTGTCTGACCCTCACCAAGTGCAGATGGAGCAGCTCAGTGTGCTGTGCTGAGCAGAGGTGTTCGGTGGTGGTGGGAAGAAGGGCAGGCAGGACAGGGCGCACGGTCGCTTTGTGTCTCCTGCAGCTCTGTGACCCAGCCTGTCCAGGCCTTGGTTTCCTAAATGGAGTTTGCAACTCTTTTTGGAATATACAAGAACACAAACCTTGAGTCGGTGCCTGACATGAGGACGCTCAGGGGATGCCCCGAGCCCCCCGGGACCAACACTTCTTCCTTCCTTTATTAATTTTTTTAATTTTTTTAATTTTTTTTTTGTGGTACTGGGGGTGGAACCCAGAGGCTTTCTACCTCTGGGCTATACTCCCAAACCTTTTTTATATTTTATTTGGAAACAGGGTCTCACTAAGTTGCTGAAAGCCTAAGTAGCTGAGGTTGGCTTCGAACCCGTGCGATCCTCCTGTTTCAGCCTCCAAGCGCGGGGATTACAAGCGTGCGCCACCACGCCTGGCTACGCTTCTTCCTTTAAACGTGGAGCAGGAGGGTGACTGGAAGCGGACGCTCCATCCTAACACCTAAAGATCCCAATAAACCAAAACCTGCAGCTTTTCTTGCCTTCATGCCATCCAGGTCAGGGGGCGAATGACCACCCCGAATTGTACACTCAGGCAGATCTGAGAATCAGAAACCACCGGAGACAGAGGCCTGGGAGCCCGTGCTGGGGCGGTCAAACCACAGCTGCGGCTGGTGAGTCGCTATGGGCTGTGGACGGGCCCGAGAGATAAGATCTCCAGGGGCCCGGCGCAGAGGGCCACACCACTGCTCGTTCTCACCGCGGAGAGCAAAGCAACCCCTGCTCCTCGTGCTCCTGGACAGGGAAGTGGAAAAGGAGACCTCTGAGATGCCCAGAGCGTTCTGCTCTTACCAAGGCCTGTCTTAGGAGAGACTCGTCAACCACAACCTGCCTGCTGGAGTTTATCAGCACCTTGCCTGCCATGGAGAATGTCCATGCCTAGTGCCACCCCTGTCTGGCTTCCTGTATCACCTAAGGGGCTCGCACAAACACACACACACACACACACACACACACACACACAGACACGCACACAACCAACCAAACAAACAAACAAACAAACAAACAGGGAAGCTCTTGTACAGTTTACAACTCAGGATGAGGAGTTTGCTAAAAAGCTGCACCCTAATCCTGGGGCAACAGAACCCCTCCCTGCCCACCATACCTCCTGTCTCTGAAGCCCTGGAAGCTGAGACCCACAGGAGGAAAGAGACCTGCCAGAAGCCCTGCAGGCAGCTAAATGGTGCCAGGACCCCGGTCAGTGCTCTCACTCCTAGACCAAGAACCAATAAGATGCCTACCCTCCCTGGGCAGTACCAAACTTACTTCTCTTGTCCTGGGGCACCCTAAGGCTGAAACCCTGCCCTCTCCCCAAATCAGCTGGGAACCATGGCCACTCAGATAACCCAAGGCTGCGCATTCCTGCCTGGCTCTTTGAAGCCCTCAGTGGAGGCTCCAGCAGGTAGGGTCCCACTGTTGGGAAGGAAGGGGTCTGTGAAGTGGTCCATGCTCCTCCAGGTCCCACCTGCCCCAGGGCCTCAGGGCCTCAGTCCTGTTCTAAGCTCTTAGTCCATTCTGAGCATCCAAGTCAGGGCCCGGGCTGGGGGCTGTGATGACGCCCAGGGAGGACTCCAGGTCTCAGGGCTGAGCTCCTAGAGCAGGCCGCTCTCACTCCTCCACCAGCCCGGGCAAAGACACCCTCCCCTCCAGGCCCATCTTGTTCAAGGCTGACCGGCCAAGCTCAACAGCAGCCTGTCTCTGTGGTGTGAAGGATGCCCTTTGCTGGATGCTTCTAGAAGCAACCTATGCTTCTTGGCAGAGGCAAATGCATAGACCTTGAGGTCCTCTACCGCCTTATCTGGGGCAAACGCAAGAAGAGAGCGCAGGATGTGATGTTGGCTCATCCAGGCTCAAGCCCTGGCTCTGGCTGCGTGACCTTGAGCAAGCGCTCTACTTTGGTTTTACCTTATGAAAAGTGAGGATAATAATTATAACCAACTCATCGCAGCTGCCCTGAGGATTAAGTGGGATGATTTATGCAGGGTCTTAGCTCTTCGCAGAAGGAGGTGATAAACAAGCTGCTAGTATTATTATAGATATTCCTTTCTGGAACATCTTTAAAGTGAGAGAAAAAAGTCTACGATAATGCAATGCTCATAGCCCTCTTCATACCACCAACTCTCGGCTGGTGACCTGGAGCCAGTCTCGCCTGGCTGGGACCTGGGGAGGAATGGCCTCTTGCAAAGGCCGCCCTGTCCTGTCACGGGCCCGAGTGCACTGGCTGGCAGGGCCTGGGGAGAGCAGGGAGCTGGCTGAGCCCTCAGGAGCCACGGCCCTGCCACAGCCCGGGATATTATTGTTTGTGAGTTTGAAATTTCCTGACAGACAGGATGAGCCATCTGAAGCAAGAGTTTCATTTCCTTTACGGTCCAGCTCGGCCATCTCCTGGGGAAGGCAGGTGAGTGACAGGCTGTAATTAAAGCCTCAGCGCAAGTCCTAGTTGGAGAAGGACAATCTTGTGATCAAGCACGCTGGCTGGGACAGACCTCTCTGACGGCGAGTCTCAGGGGCGTCTCCCCGGCCGCTCTGTTTGCTGGAACAAGTGGCCCCCATCCTCATGACCTTTACTGACCTGGCAGGGATCTCCTCATTCCCAGGCTTCAGCCCATCTGCCCAGTTCCCTGAGATGCACTGGGGATCCACCCTGGGACCCTGTAGAGACCTTTGTGCTGAGGATCCAGGCAGCTGGGCAGACATTCCCCGGGGAGCTCAGGCAATCTGCCTAGGGGATAGGGTTGGTCTTCCTGCAGCTTTGGGGCATGCCTGCAGAGGTGAGGGGGTCTTCTCTCTACCGGGAGCCCCCTGAGCTGGGCTGCCTGTCTGACCTATGAATACACACACACACACACACACACACACACACACACACACACACTTTCTCAAAGTACCACCCTTTAGAGGTTTCCCTTTCTCTGGGGTCTTACTCTTTCATATGTTCAACAAATATGTATTGGGGACTTGTGTTATACCCCAGAGACACAGTGCAAACAAGACAGACAGCCCCCTCCCACTCACAGAGGGGGAGACAGGTGCCAGCCACCCACTCCCGGGCCGCTGGGTGAAGGGCTTTGCCAGCAGCTTCCGTTCCGCAGAATCTGAATCCTCCACCAACTCAGAGGCCAGTCTCCTCTCCTCATCTCCAGGGGGTCACGATCCCCTTATTCCCAGGTCACCCTGACCCCCTGCCTGGGAACCTCTCTGGTCACTCCTTGGCAAGGGAGCCACATTCCTATTTTACACCAAGCACTGCGAGGCTTCATGGAGGAAGAGCGGGAAGACGTCCCTGGCCATCCTTCCTTTGGCCACCACAGCACAGTCCCTCCCTGAATGCTGGTTTTTTGTTGGGTGAATGAATCCTCTGTGCTTTCTCGTGCATCTGTGGGGTCCTCAAACCACAAGTCCCCGAAAAGCAGAAATTATTTCTCTGTCTGTCTCTCCAGCAGCACTGGGGATTTGAACACAGAACCTCAAGCGCTCTTCCACTGAGCCACACCTGCAGCCAGCCTTCCTTCCTTCCTTTTCCTTTTCTTTTCTTTTCTCTTCTCTTTTCTTTTTCTTTTGGCACTGGAGATTGAACTCGGGGGCATTCTACATCTGAGCTATACCCCTAGCCTTTTACTTTGAAGCAGGGTCTCAAACCTGTGAGCCTCCTGCTTCACCTCCTGAGCCTCCTTCCTTTCTTCAGGTCCCTTCCTGAATGGCAGCCTCTCCTTGGCGGACAGTGGCTGGCAGTAGCTGGGTCGCTCCAACTGTCAGGTTTCTGCGGATTTCACTCTCCCTGGACCTCTGTACTCTATGTCCCTAGAGATGGGAGGGGGAGATGCCCCGTGTTGCCAACCTCAGGGCCTTGAATGAGCATGCTGGCGGGGGCTGGAGTCCGTGCCGGTGGCCCCCAGCTGCTCTTTCAAGAGAGTGACTTCTGCAAACGCCATCTCCCTCTCCTCATGCTCAAGGGCTCCCTGTTGGCTTTGCTGATGGGAGACACAGGGGCGGGGTGGGGATGTCCAGGGAGGGGAAGAGAGAGGCGTCCTGGCCTTTGTCCATCTTCTTCCTAGAGGGACAGTGATTGGCAGTTGCTGGATCACCCTGGCTCTCAGAGGGCTCCGCTTCTGTGGATTTCCCTTCCCTGGACTCTTTTACGTGTCCTTGGAGTCCTGGGGCCACGGCCTTGGTTGCTAACCTTGGTGCACTGGCCTGCCAGGGCTGCTGAAATAAAATCCCATCGATAGGATGGCTTGAAACAGCAGCGTGTGTTCCTGAGCTCTGGAGACCAGAGCCAAGCTGTATATAATTTCCACCTTTTACAATGGAAATTATATGAACACCTGCCCCACCCACTTGACCATGTTGCTTAAGTCCAATACCAGGGTGCCCGTGGGGCCACTCTGAAACCGTGGAGGGCCCTTCCCGGCCTCCTCTGGGCATCCGGGGGTGCTGGCCACCTTGGCCTTGCCTGGCGTTCCTTGTCCACAGTTGCAGCACTGCGGTCTTCTGCCCTCCTTCACCTGTCTTTCTGCCTCTCCACTTTTACAAGGAAACTGGTCATCTTAGATTAAGGCCAACCCATCTCCACTTCAGCCTCATCTTAATCAGTTACATTGCCAACAATGCTGCTTCCAAATAAAGTCTCATTCTGAGGTACTGGGGGCTAGGAATTCAACACATTTTGTGGGGGGCACCCACTTTGCAAGGTTTCTGGAAGCCCGAAGCAATCGTCGGTGTGGTATGAGGCACCACTGAGAAGGTCTGAGTCTTTCCTTCTCTGATCTGAGTGAACTTAGCACCATGAGCCAATACATACTCAAATGTTTCTTGCTGTTGCTGATGACAGCATCTCATTCATTCTGGCCCAGACTTGAGAGGCCAGATACCAGCTGCTCCCAGAATACAATCCATGCAGGGCCAGCTTCTTAGGGGCCTTTCGGGCTGGCCTCCAACTGAACCCTGACATCATCAGATCCCCCAGCACCAGTCCTGGGAGAGGCCAGCATCCCCCCGAGTGGAGCCCTTACTTTTAGTGAGACAGCTATTTTATCTGGGCCGCAGGGAAAAAGAGATATTTTAAGATGAGTGTGTCAGCTGGGGTCAGTTTCCGCTCGACTATCGCTCGTGCTGTCAGGAGGAGAGAGGTTTCAGCCGTCTGGCGGGAGCCCATCCATCACTCGCGACAGCCCGTAATCAGACAAAGGAGCCCTCACCACACTGTTGCAGAGACGGAGAGACTGTATTATTGTTCACACTCAACAAATAATTTTGGACAGGAGTTTTAAGCCCATAAATAAGATCCCGTGTATCTTCCCAGCTCAGGGATATTTAGGTCCCCCAGGGAGCTGACGACCTTCCTCCGTGTTTGCCTCTCACCTTTCTTCTGGCAAAATGCTCTCTCTCCCCACCCGCAATGCTATTTTCATTCATTCATTCATTCATTCATTCATTCAATAAACATTCACTGGACCCCTTTGATGTGCCAGGACTCTGCCAGGTGCTGGGGAGCAGAACCTCAAGAATCCCATGGTCTTGTAAAAGTGATAGGATCACCAGCAAATGACCCGACTTATGGACCCATAGTGATCCATAAGCATCAGGGTAAGGTAGGCACAGAGTGCTGGGGAAACTCAGGAGTGCTCCACTGTCCCCGGGAAGGTGGAGGTGAAAAGGATTCCTAGGGCGGTAGCTTCAGCTGGACTCTGAGCCCTTGAGCAGGTGGATGAGGTATAAGGGGCATCCTCGAAGAGGGGGAGCAGGTGCAGTGCTCAGAGGTGGGAGGGATTGCTGGGGAATCTGGAGTGGCCTTGGGGGAGTGGGAGGAGATGAGGCTGGGAAGGTAGGTGGGCTGGGTCAGGAAGAGCCGTGAACTTGGTAGAGTCCAAGCTCCATAAAAGCAAACATCTCACCAGCCTCCCCCAAGTGGCCTCCCTTGCACCTGTGACAGTGTCTGGAGAGTCCACTGAATAGATGGAAGAAACATGAGTGTAATGGTTTGGATTTAAAATGCACCCCCTAACCCTCATGAAAACAAGGTAGCAATGTTGGAAGCATTGCTTACTTGGTAAGGAAGGTACCTGGGGGTGCGGCCAAGGTAGAATGTTCCCTGGGTTCTGTCCCCAGCACCAAAATTAAATAATAATAATAATGATAATGATAATGATAATAATAATAATAATAATAATAATAATAATAATAATGGCACAGGCCTCATCCATTTGTTTACATTTTGTCAGTGGCTGTTCTACAAGTCAGTTCAGTAGTTGCAACAGAGACCAATGGCCTGCAAAGCATTTATCATCTGGTCCTTTGCAGAAAAAGCTTGCCAATCCTTGCATTAAGTCTTTGAACCTAGCTAGCACCTTGAACACAGTACGTACCTGGTGCATAGTCATTGGATGAGTGACTGAATGAATAAGGAAATGAGTAAATGACTAGTATAATTGTTTGGATTTTGAAGTTCCCCTGTGCCTCATGGAAATTAGGCAGACATGTTGAGGCTGGGACTTGGCTGCCAAGGAAAGCCCTAGGGATGTGGCCTTGGGGTTATGTAGTGCCCCTCTTCTCCTTGCTCTCTCTCTTGCTTCCGGACTCCATGACGTGAAAGCAGAGCCTTGCTCTCTCCCTCTGTCTGCTTCCCACCTCCATGTCCTGAGATCTGCAGACTTGGCCTGACATGGACTGAACCTCTGAAATCTCTAAAACTGTGAGCAAATAAATCTTCCTTCCTCTGAGTTGTGTGGTCAGTTGTTTTGGATTACAGCAGGCATAATGCTGTCCTAAAGGGCTTATTTTTACCCTCACCCCACTCAGTCTTTTGGCTCACACCTTGTTCTATGCATTTTGTCATCACACTGCCTGGTGACATTTCAGCAAGATAAAAGCAGAAGGCAAGGCATAGAATCCTGCTACTCCACCCGACCCTGCAAGCAGGGCCAGGGCAGGTAGATTCTAGAGGCTTCACCTAAAGGAGCAGCTGCTGCAGGAAGGCTCCTTCAGCCTGCAGGTGAGCCCACCTGGCCCTGTGGTGATGAGAAAGGCTAAGGTCAGGTCTCTGAATTGCAAGTGGCAGAAAACCCTATCAAATAGCTTAGTATAACAGGGGTGTTGTTAGCTGGAAGTTGAGGGCAGCTTCTAGCTCTGAAGAAATGCTTCAGTGAACTAGGAAAATCCAGGGGACAGAGCAGAAGAGGCCAGGACACTCATCCATCCATCTCTCTGTCTTTCAGCTTCTGAGACTACTTTGCTTCCTTTACTCCTCTGGAAGCTTGGTTTGCTCCATGCAGCAGGGATAATGGTCACTCCCATGCCCAGAACCTGCTTTGTTGTTTTGTAATGCAAAAGGTCAGAGGTCTCCTCTCATAAGCTCTAGTTAGAAGAGTCTGGAGAGGACGCTGTCAGCTTTGGGCCTTGTTCTGAGCGAATCCTGCAGCCAGGGTCTAGAGTACTCTGATTGGCCAGACCTGGGTCACATGATCATTCATAATCTGAGGTGGAGTCTAATATCAAAAGAAAGAGAAGCTGGGTGCAATGGTTTAATGTTTGTAATCCCAGTACTTGGGAGGTCGAGGCAGGAGGACCATAGGTTTGAGACCAGCCTCAGCAATTTAGCAAGATCTTGTTTCAAAAAAAAAATTTTTTTTTCGTGGTACTGAGGTTCCCGGAAGCCCTTCTACCTCCAGGCTACACTGCCAGACCTATTTTATGCTTTTTTATTTTCGGAAACAGGGTCTCTTAAGCCAGCGCAGTTGGCTTTGAACCTGCGCAATCCTCCTGTCTCCGCCTCCCAAGCGCAGGGATTACAAGCGTGCATCACCACGCCTGGCTTGTCTCAAAATTTTTAAAAAAGAGAGACTAAGGGCCGGGGTTATAGCTTGGAGGTCAAAGCACTCAATACTACAAAAGAGAAATAAAGAAAAAAATAAAAAAAGAAAGAAGGAAGAAAGAGTTGGTGCAAGCAAGCTCGGAAGCAAAGGGAGCATCCGTCATCAGGACACCTGTCTGCCCTAGAAATTGAACACCACGAGAAGGAAGCATCTCAGCAGCCTCTGGGAAGCCTGTGAGCTTACTGGGCCTTGGCCAGCTTTACCCCATTGTTGAGTCTAGAATCTAGAGTTGGAATTGCTCAAGTCCCACCTGCTTCTGGTTAGGACTGGTCCTGGGAACAGAGACGGATCTGAGCCTGCAAGGCTGAAAGGTCTGATTGGCTTGGCTGTGTGTGTGTGTGTGTGTGTGTGTGTGTGTGTGTGTGTGTTCCAAACATGATCTTTCCAGGACCAGTAGAGAGGACTCCTTAGGCTTTAGGTAGTAGGATGCTTACAGGTAGAACATGACAGAAAACTCCAAGTGAACGGGGCTTGGCCAATCAGGAAAATGGGTTATCTCCCAGGAGATTCTCAGGTGGAGTGGCTTCAGTTAGTTCAGGACCTGAACATGGGGTCTTTACATCTTTTTGCCCTCTGTCCTCTACACTTGACTGGTCCTCTAATGCCAGACTCCTCAAGGCACCCAGATCGCTGCTATACTTCCAGAGCCCATATGCTAACAATGCTTAGAGGTGGGAAAAAAACAGGGCAGCTGTTTCTTTTCTTTTCTTTTCTTTTTTTGGTGGTACTGGGGTTCCTAGAAGCCCTTCTAACTCCGGGCTACCTATTTTTTTTTTTTTTTTTTTTGAAACAGGGTCTCTTAAGCCAGTGCGGCTGGCTTTGAACCTGCACGATCCTCCTGTCTCCGCCTCCCAAGCGTGGGGATTACAAGCGTACGCCACCACGCCCAGCCTGGGCAGCTGTTTCTAAGGCTTCTCCTCCTCCTCCTCCTCCTCCTCCTCCTCCTCCTCCTCCTCCTCCTCCTCCTTCTCCTCCTTCTTTTTTTTTCAGGTCTGAGGATGGAACCCAGGGGCATTCAACCTCCGAGCTACACCCCCTGCCCTATTTTTTACTATTTTAAAACACAGCCTCACTAAATTGCAGAGGGCCTTACTAAATAGCTGAGGCTGTCCCCAAATGGCGATACTCTGGTCTCAGCCTCCCGAATGCTGGGATTAAAAGAATGTGCCACCATGCCCGGCTTCTAAGGCTTCTTTTTAAGAAAGATGAAAACTTGCTGGGCACAGTGGTGCATACCTGTAATCCCAGCTACTTGGGAGACTGAGACAGGAGGTTTCAAGCTAGCCTTAGCAACTTATTGAGACCTTATTAAAAAAAATGTAACTGGTTGTGATGATACATTCTTATAATCCCAGTACTTGGGAGGCTGACAGGAGGACTGCAGGTTTGAGACCACTCTCAGCAAGCCACCTAGCAAGATCCTGTTTCAAAAAAAATGGCTTGGGGTGCTGGGCATGGTGGCACATGCTTGTAATCACAGTACTTGGGAGGCTGAGTCAGGAGGATCACAGGTTTGTGGCCAACCTCAGATACTTAGTGAAGCCCTCTGCAACTTAGTGAGACCCTGTTTCAAAATAAAGAAAAAAAAATAGCTGGGGGTATATCTTGGAGGTACAATGCTCCTGAGTTTAATCCCCAGTCCCCCCCCCCCCCCGCACAAATGCCTGGAGTATAACTTGGGGGTAGAATGCCCCTGGGTTCAGTCCCTAGCACCAGTAAGGTCTAAGTGTGTGTAGCTCGGGGGTAGAATGCTCTTGGGTTCAATTCCTAGTAACACACACACACACACACACACACACACACACACACACACACACTAAGAATAAATGAAAATAGCCGGGCGTGGTGGCGCACGCTTGTAATCCCCGCGCTTGGGAGGCAGAGACAGGAGGATCGCGCAGGTTCGAAGCTAGCCGCGCGCGCTGGTTTAGGAGACCCTGTTTCCAATTAAAAATGTAAAAATAGGTCTGGGAGTGTAGCCCGGAGGTAGAAGGGCTTCCAGGAACCCCAGTACCACCAAAAAAAAAAAAAAAAAAAAGAATAAATGAAAATAAAAAATAAAGCCGGGGTGGTGGCGCATGCTTGTAATTCCCGGGCTTGGGAGGCAGAAACAGGAGGATCGCGCAGGTTTGATGCCAGCCGCGCCGGTTTAAGAGACCCTGTTTCCACATAAAAAAGTATAAAAATAGGTCTGGGAGTGTAGCCTGTGGGAGTGTAGCTGGAGGTAGAAGGGCTTCCAGGAACCCCAATACCACCAAAAATAAATAAATAAATAAATAAATAATAAAAATAAAAAAATAAATAAAAAGAACTGAGGATGTAGCTAGGTGGTAAAACACCCCTGGTTTCCTTCCCCAATAACACACACACACACACACACACACACACACACACACACACAACCACACACAAGAAAAGAGAGAAAGAAAGAGGAAAATGGCTGGGCGTGGTGGCGCACGCTTGTGATCCCCGCGCTTGGGAGGCTGAGACAGGAGGATCGCGCAGGTTCGAAGTCAGCCTCAGCTACTTAGTGAGGCTTTCAGCAACTTGGTGAGACCTTGTTTCAAAATAAAATATAAAATAGCGTTGGGAGTATAACCCGGAGGTAGAAAGCTTCTGGGTTCCACCCCCAGTCCCACAAAAAAAAAAAAAAAAAAAAAAGAAAGAAAGAAAGAAAGAGGAAAATGTTACCGGAAATTCCCCTGACATACTTGAGCCCATGTCTCCTTAGATGACATACCATTTTCAAAACTATTAACCGGTGCACACTAATCCAGGTTCAGCCCTGTGGCAGGGAAGAGATAGAACATTAGCTCTGAATTCAAATTTGGACTCCATCACTTCGTAGCTCAATAGAAATGACTTAATAGTTTGATATGAATCACTTAGTCAGTTCATCACATCGTGGAGCCTCAGTTTCCTCGTGTGGAAACCGGGCTCAGTGATGGGGCATGCCCCCCTTACACTGCCTGCCGTGATTTAACGCCTCTATTAATAAATGCTGTTTTCATTCTCTTCTTCCTGCCCTCTGAACACTAAGCATGCCACGCTGGCTCTTACCCAGTGGCCTCTTGCTTTTAAGCCTTCTTTCTCACATCTACGTTTATAAAATATTTTTTAAAGAATCTCACTGCAGGAATTTACATTTATCCCTTTTACATGTTTTGAGCCCATTATTTCAACCTGTCAAGATGTTTCTGAATCTTGATTCTGCCATTCTTTCTATTAACAATCCCTCTGGCTTTGTGTCAACTGCAAATGTGATAAGCACATCTCCCTTTCTGCTCCATCCGCAGGCTGAGAGGAGAGCGAGGAGAGCGGAGAGGACAAGGTCAAGGGCTCGGTGTGGAGTGTTGCTGAAATGCTGCTGAGCCGACACGGCCCGCCCTGCGCTCAGCACCTGGGCCTCCAGGCAGGAGCTGTTCACCCTTGTCCAGGGCCCGAGTGGCTCTGACAGGCGTCCGGACCGACTGGGATCTCCGGATCTCCGCACCATGCCCTTTGTCAAAGGCACGCCCGGCCCCTCCTCTCTTAGCCCCTCCTGTGGATGGGAATTCCATCAGCCCCGCTCAGCCCTGGTGAACTGGCGCTGGCTTCTAGGCTTGTTGCTTCCTCTTCTGTAAGTCCTAACATTTGGAAATTTGCTAGCAATTGTTATTAAACTCGCCAGCCTGATATTAGAAATTAATGTTTTATTTTGTTCTAAAAACCAGAATATGGGCTATCGGTAACTCAGTATTTCTTCCCTTTCCAAAGCCCCTCAAAGGTGCCTGTGTGTGTGTGGGGGGGTGCTTGCCCCTGAACTTCCTGCCCTGGGACCTTGTATCTGGAGGACCACAGCGCCTCTAGGGAGGAGCCTGGCATCTTTTCCTTCTACCTTTCTTCTCCTTTTCCCTCCACCCTCCTTTCTCATCCTCCCTCTTTGAGAAGATGGAGGATGGGGAATGAGGAGATGAGGGGCTGGGGCTGGGGGCTGGGGTGAGGAGACAGTGGTGAGGTGATGAGGTCCAGGGCTGGAAACGGGGATGAGGTATCAGCTGTGTGTGGTCGGTGGGTGTTGCCTGTTGCCCTCTTCCTTTCGGGGGCTGTCACTCCGTGGGGCAGGCTGTTTGGGGTACAGTCCATCAGAGCAACGCTGTGCAAAATGGCCAGTGAGAAGTGAGGGTCCCCAGTCCCCAGCCCCCATCACCCAGGTGGGAATCAGGGGACTATCTCAACTGCAGGGAGCACAGAGCATCGGGGGCAGCAGAGCCCGGGCAGGCTGAGGAGGAGGGAGGAGAAGGGCCTGGGCTCAGGAGGGAGATCCTCCGTGCACTCCCGCCCACTCCCAACGGGGCAGGATCGGTGACCAGGGTGCACCAGGGCCCTCTAGACGGGCTCCTGAAGGAACACAGAGGACGCCACGCATTTCCTGGAAACACAGAGAAGTCAGGAAGACAGGCAAACCGCTCACTCGGTGGAGCAGGACCAGGGACTCACGGGGCCCATCTTGGAAGCTGGGCAGCCCCCAGCGGTGAGGACGGCCACAGCAGAGCAGCCACCAGCCGCAGCACGCCCTGGGGAGCAGCCCTGGCTGCAGTGGTGACCTAGGGAGTAGCACCCCATTTCCTAGATGCAACTACCCACTACACAGAGTCACCGTCTACCAAGCTGGGCTCTGGCAGCTTTATTATAAGTTTATTACATGCTAATTCAAGCAAATAAATTTGCCCCAGCTGTGAAGCAGAGGAGATTAATAACCTCAAAGATTACTTTGCTGCTTTGATGAGTTTCTTGAGCAGAGTATATTTAGGAAGAGAACTAGATTAGTCAAAACCCCCTTTAATTATTAGTGACACTGTGCAAACGACTCTATACGACTGGAATACCAACTACTTAACTCCCTGACCTTCGTATTCAAATAAACACGTCTTATTATAGCAACATGCCTTCCGAGGCCACACCATGGCAACTGCTGGCCCGGGGACCTGGCAAAGGGACAGCTGGCAGGAGCACTCCAGCAGGGTGGGCTGACGGCCTTAAAGGTGCATTTGCCCGTCCGTGTCTTCACCCCTGGGCTGGCTTGGGGCCACGGGAAATGCGCTGGGCATTCTGGAGCCAGAGGATCGATTTTCAAATGAGCAGAAATGACTTGCTCCAAGTCCTGCAGAGAATCAGTTGCATGGGCTCCAGGCGCTGCCCCCTGTATTTTCCATTCCCAAATCAGCTTTGTAGTAAAAGGCTGGGTCTGCCCCCAGTGGAGACTGGGAAGGTGATCAAAGCCAGTTCCAAGGGCATCGAGCTTCCTCTTGGTCCTCACGCCTACCTCAGTGCATGGGAGACCTTGGCTTGGTTCCAGCTTGGTGCTCACCTCCCACAAAACCCTGGACTGCCTGGAAATCTCATCCACTCAGGTTTCTAGAATGCAGGGTAGAACAATATATATATATTTTTTGTATTGGAAATTGAATCCGGGGCATTCTACCTCCAAGCTATGCCACCAGCTCTTATTTATTTATTTATTTATTTATTTATTTATTTATTTATTTATTTTTGTGGTGTTGGGGATGGAACCCAGAGGCTTTCTACCTCTGGGCTATACTCCCAGACCTATTTTGTGTTTTCAAAGTAAAAATAAAACATGGTTGAGGATGTAGAAGGTAGAATACCCCTGGGCTTAATCTCCAGTACCCCCCCCCACACACACACACACAATCACCATTTGGCTACTGTCCTAAGAATAATTAATTCAGCCGAGAAGTTAATGTTAAACTTAGTGAGAGCTTATTGAAGAACTGATATAAACTTGGTACCCAAGTATCTCCCCCAAATATATCTACTACTTACAAGGTGAAGAGAGTAAATTTACTGTGATAAAACCTCGCTGGGTTAGTCAGCTTTCTGTTACTGAAACAAAATGCCTGAGATAAGTAAGTTATGAGGAGGAAAGGTCTATTTGGTTCATGAATTCAGAAGTTGGGGTCTACTGTCGCTTGGCCCTGATGCTTTAGGTCTGTGGTGGCGCAGAGCCTCATGGTGGCAGCATGGTGGCCAGGAAGGGCCCAGTGTCTCCTTCAAGCACATGCCCCCAGCCACCTAATTTCCTTCCACTTGGCCTCACCTCCTAAAGGGTTCACCACTTCCCAATAGCACCCAGGCTGGCAGCCAAGCCTTTAACACGTGGACCTTTAGGGGACATTTAAAGCCCAAACGGTAGCTCTCAAGAGGTCAAAGTTAAAAGCAGTGGTGAGGGCCGGGCGTGGTGGTGCACACTTGTAATCCCAGTATTCAGGAGGCAGAGACCGGAGGATCGCGGTTCGCGGACAGCCTCAGCTACTCAGTGAGGTCCTCTGCAACTCGGTGAGACCCGGTTTCAAAATAAAGAATAAAAAATAGGGTAGGGGGTGTAGTTCGGAGGTCGAATGCCCCTGGGTTCCATCCCCAGACCCATAAAAAAAATAAAAAAAAATAAAAGCAGTGGTGAGGGGCCGGGCGTGGTGGCGCACACTTGTAATCCCAGCATTCGGGAGGCAGAGACCGGAGGATCACAGTTCGCAGACAGCCTCAGCTACTTAGCGAGGCCCTTTGCAACTCAGTGAGACACTTAGAACTGGGGGTGCAACTTGGAGGTGCAGTGCCCCGGGGTTCCATCACCAGTACCGCAAAAAAAAAAAAAAAAAAAAAGCACTGGTGATAGGACAAATGTAAACTATGATCCAACTGGTAAGATACAACGTGAAGAACTCATTGTGGCTTCTGCGATATTCCTGCTGGAAGGCAGCGCCCAACTCCCGCCATGAGGAATGGCCGGGACACTCGCCTGGAGGAACTGAAAAACACCCTGCCTGTAATGCTCCAGTGGCAAGGTCATGGGGGCAGCGCAAGGCAGAGGAGCTGGTCCAGGCCGAGGGCATCAAGGAGACGTGGCAGCCTACTGCAACACATCACTCAAGCCACGTCTTTTACTCCAAAGGGCGTTGCTGGGCACAGCTGGTGAAACTTGACTGATTTATCCAGCAGGAATGGAGAGGTGCTAATTTCCTATTTTGGAGAGTTGTATTGTGTTTAGGTAGGAGTGTTAGTGTAGGAAATGCTGTGTGTATGTTGGGGAGGTCTGGGGTTGCTAGTGGTGGGGGGCTTCATGCCAGCCCTTTCCCTGAAATGATTCAAGGAAAAAAGTCTCACTGCTACTATTCTGTAAAATTTGTTTGTAAATTTAAAACTATTTTGAAATAAAAATAACCTCAGCATTAAAAATAAGCAAATTGTTTGTACTGGTTAAAAAGTAGAAACAACCCAAGTCTATCAAGAGATGAATATGACATATCCATACAATGAATATTATTTGGCAATAAAAAATAATGAAGTAGCCGGGCGTGGTGGCGCACACTTGTAATCCCTGCGCTTGGGAGGCGGAGACAGGAGGATGGCGCAGGTTTGAAGCCAGCCACGCTGGCCTAAGAGACCCTGTTTCCAAATAAAAAGTGTAAAATAGGTCTGGGAGTGTAGCCCTAAGGTAGAAGGGCTTCCAGGAACCCCAGTACCACTAATAATAATAATAATAATAATAATAATAATAATAATGAAGTACTATACATGCGACAACATGAGTGAATTTCAAAAACCTTATGCTAAGTTCAAGAAGCTAGACACCAGCTGGGCAGGGCGGGTCACACCTGTAATTCCAGGACTTGAAAGGCTGAGACAGGAGGATCACAGCTTCAAGGACAGCCTCAGCGCGTAGTGAGACTCACATTAACTTAGTGAGACCCTGTTTCAAAATAAAAGAATTAAAATGGGGCTGGGGGAGGAGCTCAGAGGTAGAATGCCACTGGGTTCAACCCCCAGTACCACAGACACACACACAAAAAGGTAGACACAAAGACTACATATTGTACAATTCCACTTATATGAAATATCCAGAATAGACAAGTTCATAGAGACAGAAAATAGTAGTTAACAGGGATGTGGAAGGGAAATGAACGGGGAGTGGCTGCTGGCAGCAGCATCTTTTTGGGGATGATGGAAGTAGAGTAAAATTGTGACGTTGGGGGGGGGTCGCGCGCGGCGCACAAAAGCCGGGGCCCGGGTCGCGGGACTCTGGGCCCCGGGCCGAACTGCGCGTAGCACGCCAGACCCCTGGAGAAACCAGGCCCAGTAAGACGCTGGGTTCTGGGCGGGGGTCGCGGGCGGGGCACGCCAGATGGTGCCCGGGTCGCGGGACTCTGGGCCCCGGCCGAACTGCGCGTAGCACGCCAGGCCCCTGGAGAAACCAGGCCCAGTAAGACGCTGGGTTCTGGGCGGGGGTCGAGCGCGGGGCACGCCAGCTGGGGCCTGGGTCGCACGCGGGACTCTGGGCCCCGAGCCGAACTGCAAGTAGCACGCCAGACCCCTGGAGAAACCGGGCCCAGAACAGAAAAAGATAAAGAAAAATATCGGAGAGGAGGTAAGAAAGCTGTTATGGATGCCAGGACACTGGAGATGCAGACAAAACTTATCTAAATGCACTGGAACTTATGGAAAAATTCACCATGAAAGAGGACTGCTATTTCTCTATATTGTTAAGAATCTCAGACATCACATATAAGGAGAGAGTTTAGCGGAGACCAAGGAGAAATGCGGTGTTGAAAGAGTTCTCCACGATGGTGGTGGAGACTTATATTCAGGAGAAGCAGAAACCGGATCTTACCAACTTTATTTTTTTGGAGAAATTACACCAAATGTCGAATGCTACCATCACGCATGCTTAGGAACACTGGACAACATTCAGAGTGGAAAAAGAGCCTGGGAAGGATTTGAAACGGTGGAGGCAGTGGCAATGCCAGTGGCCAATACTCGGGGGAGGCAGAGATCTGATACATTACACCTGGAAACTTTGAAATAATAACCACAGAGACAGTGATCGAAACCTGCTGAGGGGTTAGGCGGGCGCCGGGGCCAGTGGCCGACATCGGAGCTTGCTGTGAAGCAAGGCCACTACTGAGGCCTCCGTGGCCGGGATTGGAACCTGCAGAGGGGTTAGACCGATGCTGGGGCCAGCGAGGCTGGCATTGGAGCCTGCCATGAGGCAAGGCTTGTGCTAGGGCCTCCGAGGTCGGGTCTGGAACTTGCTGAGGGGTTAGGCCGGTGCTGGGGTCAGCGAGGCCGGCATCTGAGCCTGCCATGAGGCAAGGCCAGTGTTGGGGCCCCAGAGGACGGGACCGGAGCCTGCTGAGGGGTTAGGCCGGTGCTGGGGCCAGCGAGGCTGGCATCAGAGCCTGCCATGAGGCAAGGCCGGTACTGGGGCCTCCGAGGCCAGGATAAGAGCCTGCCGAGGGGTTAGGCCGGTGCTGGGGCCAGCGAGGCCGGCATCGGAGCCTGCCTTGAGGCAAGGCCGGTACTGGGACCTCCGAGGCCAGGATAAGAGCCTGCCGAGGGGTTAGGCCGGTGCTGGGGCCAGTGAGGCCGGCATCGGAGCCTGCCTTGAGGCAAGGCCGGTACTGGGGCCTTGAGGCCAGGATAAGAGCCTGCCGAGGGTTTAGGCCGGTGCTGGGGCCGGTGAGGCCGGCATCGGAGCCTGCCTTGAGGCATGACCAGTGCTGGGGCCTCCGAGGCCGGGATCGGAGCCTGCCGAGGGGTTAGGCCGCTGCTGGGGCCAGTGAGGCCGGCATAGGAGCCTGCCTTGAGGCAAGGCCGGTACTGGGGCCTCCGAGGCCAGGATAAGAGCCTGCCGAGGGGGTAGGCCGGTGCTGGGGCCAGTGAGGCCGGCATCGGAGCCTGCCGTGAGGCATGACCAATGCTGGGGCCTCCGAGGCCGGGATCGGAGCTTTCCGAGGGGTTAGGCTGGTGCTGGGGCCAGTGAGGCCGGCATCGGAGCCTGCCTTGAGGCAAGGCCGGTACTGGGGCCTCGAGGCCAGGATAAGAGCCTGCCGAGGGGTTAGGCCGGTGCTGGGGCCAGCGAGGCCGGCATCGGAGCCTGCCTTGAGGCAAGGCCAGTACTGGGGCCTCCGAGGCCAGGATAAGAGCCTGCCGAGGGGTTAGGCCGGTGCTGGGGCCAGCGAGGACGGCATCGGAGCCTGCCTTGAGGCATGACCAGTGCTGGGGCCTCCGAGGCCGGGATCGGAGCCTGCCGAGGGGTTAGGCCGGTGCTGGGGCCAGTGAGGCCGGCATCGGAGCCTGCCGTGAGGCAAGGCCGGTACTGGGGCCTCCGAGGCCAGGATAAGAGCCAGCCGAGGGGTTAGGCCGGTGCTGGGGCCAGCGAGGCCGGCATCGGAGCCTGCCTTGAGGCAAGGCCGGTACTGGGGCCTCGAGGCCAGGATAAGAGCCTGCCGAGGGGTTAGGCCGGTGCTGGGGCCAGCGAGGCCGGCATTGGAGCCTGCCTTGAGGCAAGGCCGGTACTGGGACCTCCGAGGCCAGGATAAGAGCCTGCCGAGGGGTTAGGCCGGTGCTGGGGCCAGCGAGGCCGGCATCAGAGCCTGCCTTGAGGCAAGGCCGGTACTGGGACCTCCGAGGCCAGGATAAGAGCCTGCCGAGGGGTTAGGCCGGTGCTGGGGCCAGCAAGGCCGGCATCGGAGCCTGCCGTGAGGCAAGGCCGGTACTGGGGCCTCCGAGGCCAGGATAAGAGCCTGCCGAGGGGTTAGGCCGGTGCTGGGGCCAGCAAGGCCAGCATCGGAGCCTGCCGTGAGGCATGACCGGTGCTGGGGTCTCCGAGGCCGGGATCGGAGCCTGCCGAGGGGTTAGGCCGCTGCTGGGGCCAGTGAGGCCGGCATCGGAGCCTGCCATGAGGCAAGGCCGGTACTGGGGCCTCTGAGGCCAGGATAAGAGCCTGCCGAGGGGTTAGGCCGGTGCTGGGGCCAGCGAGGCCGGCATCGGAGCCTGCCTTGATGCATGACCAGTGCTGGGACCTCCAAATCCGGGATCGGAGCCTGCCAAGGGGTTAGGCCGCTGCTGGGGCCAGTGAGGCCGGCATCGGAGCCTGCCTTGAGGCAAGGCCGGTACTGGGGTCTCTGAGGCCAGGATAAGAGCCTGCCGAGGGGTTAGGCCGGTGCTGGGGCCAGCGAGGACGGCATCGGAGCCTGCCGTGAGGCATGACCAGTGCTGGGGCCTCCGAGGCCGGGATTGGAGCCTGCCGAGGGGTTAGGCCGCTGCTGGGGCCAGTGAGGCCGGCATAGGAGTCTGCTGTGAGGCAAAGCCGGTACTGGGGCCTCGAGGCCAGGATAAGAGCCTGCCGAGGGGTTAGGCCGGTGCTGGGGCCAGTGAGGCTGGCATCGGAGCCTGCCGTGAGGCATGACCAATGCTGGGGCCTCCGAGGCCGGGATCGGAGCTTTCCGAGGGGTTAGGCTGGTGCTGGGGCCAGTGAGGCCGGCATCGGAGCCTGCCTTGAGGCAAGGCCGGTACTGGGGCCTCGAGGCCAGGATAAGAGCCTGCCGAGGGGTTAGGCCGGTGCTGGGGCCAGCGAGGACGGCATCGAAGCCTGCCGTGAGGCATGACCAGTGCTGGGGCCTCCGAGGCCGGGATTGGAGCCTGCCGAGGGGTTAGGCCGCTGCTGGGGCCAGTGAGGCCGGCATCGGAGCCTGCTGTTAGGCAAAGCCGGTACTGGGGCCTCGAGGCCAGGATAAAAGCCTGCCGAGGGGTTAGGCCGGTGCTGGGGCCAGCGAGGCCGGCATCGGAGCCTGCCTTGAGGCATGACCAGTGCTGGGGCCTCTGAGGCCGGGATCGGAGCCTGCCGAGGGGTTAGGCTGGTGCTGGGGCAACGAGGCCGGCATTGGAGCCTGCCATGAGGCTAGGCCGGTGCTGGGGCCTCCGAGGCCAGGATTGGAATCCTGCCAAGGGGTTAGACCGGTGCAGGGGCCAATGGCCAGCATCGGAGCCTGGCGTGAGGAAAGTTCACTCCTGCGGCCTCCAAGGCCGGGACCAAAGCCAGCTTAGGGGTTAGACCGGTTCAGGGGCCAGCGAGACCAGAACTGGGGCCTCTCATGAGGCAAGGCCGCTGCTTGAGCCAGCGAGGTCTGGATCAGTCCACTGAGTAGCCAGACCACTACTGGGAACATCAAGAGTGGGATTGGTACTTGCAACGCAGCATGCACAGAGAAATATCGCAGAAAATATAAATCAGACGCTTCTCTTAATCAGCAATAACTAGGAGGAAAAGGGCAACAGGAAGAGGTTGAGCTATAGAAAGGGCCCTATAGTGAAGCAACTAATGTGACCAATCAGAGGGTATGTATTACTGGAGGACGGAGCCTCTTTAAAACGCAGGAGGTACATAAACAAATGTATCAAAGTAAATCACCAAAGAAGTGTGGGATGGAGGGAGGGGGAGGGAATGGGGTGGGGGCTGGAGGAGGGCTAATTGGATGATGTGTGCTTGTATATCCTCTCAAGTCTTGTACTCCAATGTGATTGATATATGACTATAATGCACCAATTTAAAAAATAAATTAATTAAAAAAAAAGAATAGTACTACACTGTTTCAATTATTGTAGCTTTATATGGTTTGAAATCAGAAAATATATATCTTCTAGCTTTGTTCTTTTTCAAGATCGTTTTGGGTATCTAGAGTCCATGTTCCATATTAGGATAGATTTTTTTTCTGAAAAATAAATATATAAATATATGATAGTTTCACCTAAAAAAAATAGAAAACAATATTTTCTGGTAAGAAAGTAAAAAGAAATATTGAAATGTTATCTTTAAGTCATCAAAAGCTTGGTATCAGACAAATGAAACTGTTATGTGAGATTATCATTTTTAATTTTGGATAAATTGCTATAATACTAGATGTCAACCACTAAGCCAAGCATGGGAGGGAGGGATGGGGAGGGAATGGGGTGGGGATCGGGTGGGGGCTGACTGGGCAATGTGTGCATGTATGTCTACAAAAGTTTGTATCCCACTATGATGTATGAATACAGTGCACCAATAAAAAAAAAAATTGTGACGTTGGTGACACAACCCTGTGAGTCACTGGAATCCACTGGACTGCATTCTTTAACCAGTAGTGTGGTTACATGAATTATACCTCAATAAATTGCTCCTGAGGGGCCAGAAGCAAACTGGATGTATATATTTCAGTGATAATCAACAATTGTGTCGCCCCTTAAGTTCCCGTGTAATACTAATCTGGTGGGATTTATTTGAGGAGAAACCCCCAAATTTAGTGACATCTACTTTAAGTGCCTGTTTTTGGCAGGTCCCATGCTAGGAGCTTGGGGTTTGGAAACAGGAGACCTGTGTCGGTCTGTCACCTCCAGGGTCACTGCTGTGGGTCCCTGGTGCCACACGGGCCCGGCAGGGGCCACTCCATCTGCCTGGGGCTTCTAGAGAGCTTCCCAGAGGCAGGGCTAGGACCCGAGCCAGAGGCTGCGGCTGAGCTCACAGGCAGAGCAAGCCACGGACAGACACTGCACTGCACCGAGTGTTTGAAGAAGAGCAAGCCCTCGGGTGGGGGGCTGAGCAGGTGCAGGTGCCCTGGGAGGGAAGCCACTGTGTGTCTTGGTAAAGGGGCCCTCGAGTGGGCGGAAACCAGCTTGCAGTCCAGGAAATAGCGACAGAAGGTCACTTTCGGCTTCTGGAATGCCGGCAGGGGCAGGGAGCTAGACAGCCGACGGTGCCCAGGGGGCAGCGCGGTCTTGGGACTGTGTCCCTCTGGGGCTTAACTGGCCGCCCCTGCTCCCTGCTGAGCCTCCCAGGCTGAAGGCTCCCTGTCACTGGAGATCACTCCACTGAGTGCAGCCTGGCCAGCTCGGTTCCCTGGAGTCTGGCTGTCACTCGATTCCTCTGGATGCCAGCTGCTCTGTGAAGGGGGAGCAGAGCGGATCTTAGGTCTCCCAGCTCCAGATGGCTGTGGCCTCCTCCCGGCCAGGATGTTGGCTCACCTCACAGCTCCCAGGAAGGGAGGGAAGGGAGGCACATAAAGAGCCTTTTGATCCTCACAGGAGCTCAGCTCTGCAACCCGGGTCAGGAGTGGGGTGGAGGAGGGAGAGGGGGCAGGGGCCTTTGTATCAGGCCCTCTCTAGTCTCCTCTTGCTCTAGCCAAGCCTGTGGGGCCTTCAAAACACTCACCTGTCTCTGGTGTCCTCGATCTCATCGTCCTCATTTTACAGAAACATCTGCTGAGACTGGGCAGACAGCTAAGCCTGAGAAGCAGCCTTTTGACTCTAGGGTAGCTGGTTCCGAAGCCGGTGTGAGGCCTGATATGAGGCAGGCCAGTCTCAAAGGCCGTCTGACCACGTGGATCCCATAGAAGGGTCACAGGATTCCCCCCCCCCCCCCCGGTACTGGGATGGAACCCAGGGGCATTCTATCTCCAAGCTACACTCCCAGCCCTATTTTTTATTCTTTCTTTTGAAACAGGGTCTTACTGAGTTGCAAAGGGCCTCACTAAGGAGCTGAGGCTGTCCCCGAACCACGATCCTCCTGTCTCAGCCTCCCGAATGCTGGGATTACAAGCGTGTGCCACCATGCCTGCCTGGGTCACAGGAATTCTGAAAGCCATCAGCAGGCCCCAAGGTGTTGGGAAATGCTCCAGCGAGGCTGGCCCGAGCCCCACCTCCAAGAGTGGGCTAAAAAGTAGCGAGTCTGTCCATTCATTCACTCTATCTTTTTTTTTTTTCCCTTTTTTGGTGGTATTGGGAATTAAACCCAGGGCCTAAGCATGCTATGCAAGCTCTACCACAGAGCTACACCTCCAGCCCATTTTATTCTTTTGAGATGGGGTCTTGCTAAATTGCCCGGTGCTGGCCTTGAACTTGCGCTCCTCCTGCCTCGGTTTCCTAAGTAGCTGGGATTACAGGCACGGCCCCTGGCTCATTCCAAACATTGTTACGTAAGGCCTGTATTCTACCGGGAACTGTTCTCAGCTAGCCCACACTCTTGTGGGGTTCAGGTGCTGGAGTCAAGCTTGAGTCTGCCGCGGGTGTTCTTTCCTTAGATTGGCGGGATCCCGGAGTGAGCGGCTCCGGCTCAGCGAGTCGAGTCCCGGGAGGGGAGAGCAGGCGCCGTGGAGGAGGGCTCTCAGTCACCTTCTGCCTTGTCTCCCCGTCCTGGGATTGCAGAGTCCTACACTTGATTTTTGTCAGCACCCCAAGAATGGATCTGACTCTGCTCCCTCCCCCAGCACTCAAAGCGGAAAGAATTCCCAAGGGTCAGCGCACTGCACTGCCCACGTCTCTGTGGCAGGCACATGCTTGGCATGCGCCCAATCAGAACACGGCGGCTAAGTGAGCGCATGTGTAGCCGTGACTTCTGAGGTAGGCTGACGGGGCCATCTCCTAGAAGGGAAGGGCTGAGCGTAGATGACACTAGAGGCCCGTTGGCTGGGCCGGGCCTCCACCTCTCCCCTGCAACATTTGAAGTTCATTGTTTAAGTCTCCTCTCCTCCAGGATAAACAGGGGCTCAGGCCTCCACTCTGTCTCTTTTGGGACTGAGAATTCTGCCTCTCCTTTCTACACCTCTCGCCCTTGTTAATGTTTTGTTTTGAAACAGGACCTCGCTAAGTTGCTGGGTCTCACTGGGTTGCTGAGGCTGACCTTGAACCTCAGTCCTCCTGTGTCAGCCTCCCCAGTACTGGGATAGCAGGTGTGCCCACCACACTCAGCTTTATTTTTTATTTTGAAATGGGGTTTTGCTAAGTTGCTGAAGCTGTCCTTGAACCTTGGATCCTCCTATCTCAGTCACACATGGCTCATCTGTTTTTTGTTTTTTAATTAAGAAAATTTAAGTGTGTGTGTGTGTGTGTGTGTGTGTGTGTGTGTGTGTGCGCGTGTGTGTGTGTGTGTGTGTAGTAATGAGGATTGAACTCAGGGGCATTCTACTTCCAAGCTACACCCCTAGTCCTATTTTTATTTTGAAACAGGGTCTCTAAGTTGCCCGGGTACAAGTTGTGGAGGCTGGCCTGGAAACGGAGGCCCAAGGTGACCCCTGGGGGCTGCAGGAGCAGACGGGAGCCCAGGAGAGGCTGACTTTCCGACAGGGTCACTCTAGATGTGACCGTGATGTCAGCCGGGTTAGACTCACATCATGCCGTACTTCTGCACGCCCCGGACACGGCATACATCACATGCCTGCCCTCTCACACAAACCGCCAGCGAGGCCAGGCGCCATCCTTTCCTTTACCTAATTCTTCCATGAGCGCTTTTACACTTCGTCAATATTAAGTTCTGATATTCATAAGCATGACTCTGATTAGCACAAGACTTCAAAGCGCCTTTTGAATCATTAAAGAAAGATTAAATTATGTTCAGGATAGTTTCAGTATTAAGTGCGACTCAGCTAATTCAGATTCTTTGGAAATTGGCAAGATGATAAATCTCTACTTTATACAGTCAGGATATTCAGGTTAAACCTGCATAAAAGCGCAGGCGAGCTGGGCTACTCCACATGGGCCGCGAGTCCGCAGGAGACCGAAACACACAGGCTCGTCTGGGAACCCAGCAGAGAGCCAGAGCCCTATCCAGCCAAACGCTGTCACTCCCTCGTAAATCTCAATCTCAACAGCCCGGGCTGCGGGCCGAGGTTGTAAGTCATTCTTTCATATGCACGCCCGTCTATGTGGCTGCGCCGTGGACGGGGTCATCGGTTAATGCAGGCTCCCTCTTCATTGCCTCCTAACTGGTTTTTAATCAGTAATGATTGCTGAGCTGGGTGCTACAGGCCAGCTCACCTGCTTTTTCTTCGGAGAGTGTCCACTGATATGTCAGAGCAATTAACCAGAGTCCCATGGGAGGGGCCGTGATGGCGGCAAGAGAGCCAGGCCGGATGCCGCGGCCTCGTGGCCCATCTCATCTCCCAGGGGGTCTCTCTGGACCTCACCCACCTTTAGAGGGCTGGCAAAGGTCAGCACAGGCAAAGGGATGCCCTAGAAGAGGCATCTATTCCAACCATTGCTTGGACTTGTTCAACAATTTCATCTCCTAGAGAGTTAGAAAACGACCAGTGGATTGGCCACTCTGGAATTAGCTCTGACTATCATAGAATTGATTAGGCAACGGGGCGTGATCAGAACCTTGGAGGAAAAGTCAAAACATTACAACCTTTATAACAGTGCAGGTCGTTTTAGCTGAGGTGGAGAAGGCTCGTCACATGGAAGTATCCCTTGGGCCTGAAGTAGATGGTATGAGACATTCAGAAAATTATATATATGTATATACATATATTCCCTCATATTATAAGACTCTGAAAGGGAGAATGATATGAAATGAAGGAAAGCTCCTACAAATGCATTTCCGATTGGGCAACCTCTAAATGCCCTGGTGAGGAAGAGGTAGGAAATGTCCTTGGACCACCACGGATGAGCTCACCCACATAAAGCACGCATGTGTGCATGCACACGCGCTCCCTTGTCTACAGTGCCGGAGCCTCGTGCAAAAACTGAACAGCAGTCACCGTTGAGGGGAGTGACTGGGTTGCTGAGGAATGCAGCAAGATGGAGACTTTTCTCCCTAGTACTTGTTGACTTTTCTTGAAACACATTACTGTATTACCTACTCAAATAAATACACCAAAATGAAACAAATTAAGGTATTTTTATAATAGACTAGAAAAGGGGCACAAATCCAAGGGAGAACGAAGGAGTCAGTCCAGATTCATGAGAACAGACCCCAAATGGCTGAAGTCCCAAAGAGTCATCATACAAAACCCTACCCAGACGACAAGAGAAGCACAGCTCTCAGAGGAATGTTTAGAGCAAGATGAAGACCAGAGAAGAGACAGGCCTGCCCTTGGGGTGATGGGATTGTGGACCCTGGAGGCAGGGGGCTTGGGAATTGAGGGAAGACAGGAGCGAGGAAAGGAAGGATCCAGGAAGGAGGAGATGGACTTCACCCCATGGCCTGGGATGGCCAGGGAGCTGCGGGGGGCAGGGTGTTCTGTGTCAGAGTGTCCTGGTACTCCACATGTGCTGGGCAGGGACTAGGAGATGAAGGGAGGAGTGTCCTGGATTGTGGGTGGGTCACGTCTGACTTTTCTTCTGCTCTATGTTGTCCTTTTAAAACATCCAACCAGAAGCTGAGCATGGTGGCACACACCTGTAACCCCAGTATTCAGGAGGCTGAAGAAGGCGGGCTTCAGGTTCGAGGCTGGCATGTGATAATTTAGTGAAATCCTGTTTCAAAATAAAAAATAAAGCTGGGCGTGGTGGCTCACACTTGTAATCCCAGCATTTGGGAGGCCGAGTCAGGAGGATCACAGTTTGCAGCCAGCCTCAGCTACTGAGTGAGGAGGCCCTTTGCAACTCAGTGAGATCCTGTTTCCAAATAAAGAATAAAAAAAATAGGGCTGGGGGGTGTCTCTCAGAGGTAGAATGCCCCTGGATTCCATCCCCATACCACAAAAAAAAAAAGAAAAGAAAATTAGGGGTGAGGGTGTAACTCAGAGATAGAATGCCCTTAGGTTCAGTCCCCAGTACCAAATAAATAAATAAGTTTAAAAAAAAAGATTCAGTTTATCTCCCTAAAGATATTCCATATTCTCTGCCTAGTTTGTGATTCGACATAATTAGGACACTTGTATTTAGTGCAAATCCACTTATTCAGCGCACGAGTTATTAATTATTCTTGAGCATTGACACGGTACTCACTGAGACTCAGGATGTGCACACTGATTGGGATCAGGGGCGAGTCAGGCATCCAGATGTGTCTGGGGCTGAAATGAACCTGTCAAGGCAGGGAGCTCCTGGCACGGAACAGTCTGGATGAACGAGGAGGGGTCGGGACCAGGCAGTGCTGGGCACTGAGGAGCACCCTCCACGAGTCTGCCCTTCCCGGGTGCAAGGATCTGTGAGCGCCCGGGCAGGGATGTGCTTTTAGGATGTATGGTTGCATCTTCTCTGCACTTAGCCTTCTTCCAAAAGGTGTTCAGCCCGAAGTGGCAGAACTGCTAAGCTTCCTGCAGTCTGGAGAAATATGAAGTCTAGACTGGATTTTATCACCCATGGAACAAAAGCCGTAACTTTCTGGGGGAAGGGAAGAAACCCATCCTGGGCTCAGACCGCGAGGAACACAAACTAGTTGCAGCCACTTGGGAAAACAACTCAGGTGCCTGCCGTACGCCCCACTGCCTTAGTCCCAGATATTTACTCCACAGAAATAAAAACTTAGCCCTCCACAAACGTTTCCAGTGGCTTTCTTTGCAACTGCCCCCAAACTGGAAACAAATCGTACATATCCAGACAATGAAAACCTAACTAAAAAGTAAAAAGAAATGAACACCTGCCACCCACACTGTGGAATCTAAATGAGTCTTTTTTATACTTTTATTGGTGCACTGTAGTCTCACGTCATGATGTAGTTCGGGTGGGGCCATATAAGCACATAGTACTTGGCGAGCTTCCGCCCAGCTCTGACCCCACTCCCTCTCCTTAGCCATCCGTGATGCTGAGATTGGTACCTGGAATTTCACATATGTGAATAATGTCAGCAGAGGTATTTATTGATTCTCCCTCCTTCCCTTTCCGACACCCCCTCCATTGCTCCACTGGGGTTTCCCCTCCATTGTCTAGAGTTCCTTTCCTGTCCCAATCACTCCCTCGCTTCAGCCTATGAGACAAAACATGATCCTCTGCTTTCTGTGACTGAATAATCTCACATAACACGTTCTCCAGGTCCATCCATTTTCCTGCAAATGACATAATTTTGTTCTTCTTTCTTGCTGAGTAGAATTCCACTGTGTGCATATCCCAAAATTTTGTAATCCACTCATCTGTTGATAGACATCTAGATTGTCTCCATAATTTGCTGCTACAGACATGATCTACACGTATCACTACAATATTCTGATTTCAGTCCCCTTGGACAGATCCCCAGGAGTGGCCTGGCTGATCAGATGGCGGACCCATTCCCACTTCTCTGAGGAATCCACACAGCAGCTGTGCTCATTTGCAATGACGACAACAGTGTATAAGGGTTTCTATTTCCCCACATTCTAGCCAGCATTTATTGTGGTTTAACTTCTTGATGATTGCCATTCTAATTGGGGTTAAAAGGAATCTCAGTGTAGTTTTGATTTGTATTCCCCTGATTGCTAATGATGTGGAACACTACTTCCTATATTTATTGGCCATTTGTATTTCTTTTGTAAAGTTCCCATGTAGTTCAATTGCCTATTTCTTGATTTGCTTATTGTTTTTTAGTGTTAAACCTTGTAAGTTCTTTATTTATTTATGTTTGCAGTACTGGGGATGGAACTCAGGGGCATTCTACCTTTGAGGACACCCCCAGCCCTATTTTTTATTCTTTATTTTGAAACAGGATCTCATTGAGTTGCAAAGGGCCTCACTAAGTAGCTGAGGCTGTCTGAGAATGGTGATCCACCTGTTTCACCCTCCCAAATGCTGGGATTACAAGCATTAATTACCACCATGCCGGGCATAAATTCTTTATATATTCTAGATATTAGTCCTCTATCAGAGGAGTAGCTGGCAAAGATCTCCTCCGATTCTATAGGCTTAGACTCTTAGTGTGGTTTCCTTTGCTGAGCAGAAACTTTTTAACTTAATCCATCCTCTTTATGAATTCTTGTTTTAATTGACTGAGCTTTGGAGGTCTTATTGAGGAAGTTCCTACCAGTGCTTACATGTTGGAGTGTTGGTCCTATGCCTTCCTCTAGTAATTTCAAAGTCAACTGTACCTCATAAAATCCTTTAAACCACTTGTTAAGGTCCCTTGTTTTAATGGCTGCCTGATTTTCTATGACATAAGTGTACATACTTTATTCATCCATCTCCCTAGTGTTAGGGAGTTCAGCCGTTATGATAGGGGATGTGCCTTCCTTATAAAATCCATTACTAGATGTCTTCTTCCTATTTTCACTACTAAGTGTTTATTACTGGAAAGAAGGGCTACTTTTTTGTGTATTTATCCTGTATCCAGCCATATTACGAAAGTTTCATGTCAATTTCAGTAGTATTTTTTTACATATTTGCTTTGTTTTACTGGAGACTCTTGAAATTTCAAGGACTACAACCAGAGCTTTGTCTTTTGCTCCCAATATTTACGTATTTAATTATCTCACTGCCTTCTTTAGAACTTCTAAGACAATTTAGGTGTTAGTAGTGATAGCAGCAAACCTATGCATTTCTTACATTAATTGAAATAAATTTCAGTTAAAGTCAGGCATAATTAATGTTGGGTTTGGTAAAGTCTGTTTACCAAAGTTGATTTTTGTCAACTTTCCATGTTTTAATTAGAAATAACTGCAATATTTTCAAATACTTTATAAGCGTCTATGATACGACTAAATGTTTTTCTTCTTTAATTTGCTCATATAATAAAGTATATTGATAGATTTCCCCGATAATGAAGGGTCCAGGTGTGTATGTGTGTGTGTGTTACTGGGGACTGAACCCATGGGGGTTCTACCACAGAGCTACACTCTTTTTTTCTTTTAATAGTGTGTCACTAAGTTTCTCAAATCTGTGATCCTCCTGTCTGTCTCAGTCTCCCAAATACTGGGATTACAGGTGGGTACCACCATGCCCAGCATTTTTCCACCTCTCTTTTGGTAAGTTTGTTGCTTCTGAGAGAGAAGAAACAAGTGAGAGACCCCATCTCCACCCTCTGAGCACACTCAGCCACTTGGCCCTCACCCTGGTCACCAGGCTTGAGCCCAGGGGCAGCAAGATGTCCTGGATGAGATATCATTTTGCCACTCAGCCTTTTTAAGGCCATGGGCAAAGTACCCATCCACTTTGAGCATTAAAATGTAGACAGGCACAGAGCACATGCAGGACTATCCAGATTGTGACCCCCGCACACGGCTGTGCTCCCGATCCCCATGTGCTCCCTTCTGTAGGGCACTGGACTGGGTTTGTGCCTCACCGTCCTTTGAGCAGAGCAATCAGGATGATGGCCAAGATGGCCTTCTTCAGGTCCCTGGCTCACTCCTCTAAAAATACTTGGCAGGGATTTCTCAGATCAGCCCCCTCGGTTCTTCCATCTCTGCACACAGCAGGGATCATTCTCCCCCACCCTGGAACAGTGTGTCAGGACACTGTGGCGTTGCTCTGTGTGTGAACACACAGGAGCTAACCTGGCACCCAGACCGTCTCCAGCCTCGGATAACGAGGGGCGCCTTCCAGCCTCTCCTCCAGGTGCAGCAGGAGTGCCTGTAGGGGGAAGTTGTTATGAACAGGAGACAGGAAATTGGAGGAGACTCAAAAAGATCTTGTCCTGTGGACTAGAGCTCTTCCCAGGACCTTGTGGGAGCAACTACAGGGTTAGTGTAGGGCCCACACGTCATCCTGTACAAGCCTCCTGGGCTTGCTGCTTATCCCCAAGGTCCGAAAGCAGAGACATCCCGATTCAGCTGGTGCTTTGACTTCTCCCATCAGGTCTTAGGACCTGCTCTCAGCAAACCGCGTCTCTGATCTTTTGCTTTCTGTCACCCGTTTGGTAAAGAGAGAGAGTTAAATACTGCAGATGATATAGCTCTATACCTTAGTTTTGTGATTCTAATTATTTCTATTAGGTGAAACTGAACTCCTTGAGGATACAGGCCATTTCTAGACACCCTGTCCAATCCCTTCCCCATGGCCATGGTTTGGCCTGGGTGCTGTTCATAACTAGCAGCGGCCAGTGAGCTGGACAGACACATAGCATCTTCCATGCTCTCTCTGGGTCCTCTGATCTCACAGAACCTTTGACATCGATTCCCTTGCAGGCTCTGAACACCGTGCTTTCTGACCGGCTCTTCCATTTTAGTCCTCTGCCCTGCATTTTTAATTTTTGGCTCTACAAGTTCCCTGTGGACAGGAAAGAAGTTCTCTTTGTCTGGAAGCCTCGTGGCCAGCATTCATGCTGGGGGGCCAGGGAGGCAGGCGTGGCTCGGTGACACCCGCCCTCACCCGGAGCAGCTTCCCCACCGGGCCCTCCTCTGGGAATGCAAGAATACCAAACAACTCTGTTCAAAACAGTTTATTTAGTTTTATTTTTTTTTTTTGTCAGACAAACACATTGATTTCTGGACCACAGTAGAGGATGGAAACCTTTCACAAACTTATTTATTTGAAAATACAAATATAAAATTATACTTTCCACATCTGTGATGTGAGAGACTGCCATCCACATAGTAATTTTTTTACAACAGGGCTTTAAGAAAGCCACACACAAAGACCTGAAAGATGCTTGAGATATATATAGATAGATACATATATATGTATATATATAAAAAAAATACTCACTACCAAAGTTCTCATCAGTTTCATACTAAAGTATAAAAGTAAGGGTGAGGTCAGCCACAGTGCTAGGGAAAGTTTTATTTAGATACATTTATGTCCACATGAAACGCTTAGACTTGCATCCTATTACATATGGAATTCCGAGTTTACAACACACCATGAACGGCAGATTGGCTAGCCCACGCTACTCAAGAGCACACGCACAGACTCCACATAGGATGGTACAGTATGTACAGGATACAGTAGTAGGAGCCTTCCACGGAGGCTCTGGAACTTTCGTCTCTCAGTCCCCGTTCCCCTCCCGCTCACGCCCTGCCTCCTGGAAACGAGATCCTGTCCGAGACAATACATTCTGCTTATTCCATAGCTGACTGTTTGGATTAAGGTTGCTCCCCGAGAGGGGTGGGTTTTAGCTATGTGTTTTTGTATCTTACTTTATTTACGTTATTATTATTATTATTATCTTTCTGGTGAAAAGAAAAGGAAAGGAAAAGAAAAACAAACACATGATAGTATTAAAGTATTGCTTCGCTTCCAGCATCGCCTCGTGTAGTGTCTGCGCCCAGGACGCGGCCGCGCGGACTCTGCGAGCGCGCCGCTGGGGTGAGGTGGGGAGCTCACCAGTGTCTAGTCAATGTGCTTGCCGCGGCCGGGCCCTCTCCTCTGCCCTCCACCTGCCTGGCTTTGCCTGCTGTGGGAGATCACCTGGCTCATGAAGCACATTCAAGGAAAAAAAAAATCTCCCCTCCCCACCTGCCCCAGTCTCCCTCTGTCCCTGCGTGTCACTTCCAACCAATAAAGAGAAGTATGAGTTAGTGTTTCCTTTGTAAACAATTTCATATGCAATATAATACAGAAAGCATGGCTGACCTTCAATAAAAAAATGTAGTAAACTATATTGCTTTATTCTTGAGTATGCTGCACTGAGTGAATGGCAGAACGATGCAGTGTGGTGGTGGTGGAGGCTAAGTCCCTAGCCCTCGTTTGCACTAAAGATCAAAATAGGTTTCATTTTTTTCTGTTTGGAACCAAAAATAGATTTTTTCCCCTCAAAATCCCCAAATGAAAAAGAACAACCAAAAGGAAAAAAAAAAAACTCAAAAAATAAAACCAAAACCAAAACCAAAAACTGAACACCTTTCAGGTCATTAGAACCAACAATTACCCAATGATTTTTATACTAGTCTAGCAAGATGTGTGTAACATTTACTGGCTGTGAATCGCTGTGTGGTGAAACATTGACAGCAATCAAGCCATGCTACCTTAAAGCCCAAGCGACAAGTTCAAATTAAGATGATGGTCATGAGGAATAAAAACGCAAAGGCCCGTTGGGGCTTTGTTTGAATCAAGCCAATGAGCAACTGGGATGGAGTGCGAGGCTGTTTGGGTTTCCCAGTAGGTTGAGGAAGGCCACGAACCACCTCTGCAGAGGCTCCTGGAGGGGAGGCCCAGGCTCCGTCGCCGCGCTTAGCCCCACGTCCAGGCAGGGCCACCAGGAGTGGGCCCAGGAGCTTTTGCCACTGGCTCCCCTGTGTGGGGCAGGGGGGTCTCAGGGTCTCAGGCAGATGATGTGGAAACCTGAGTCCCCTGGTGGCTACTTGAAGAGCCGCCAGCCTCCAGGGAAGGCGAAAGGTGGTTTCCCACGTTTGCCATTGAGCTTAACTGAAACAAAGACAAGGCTGGACATCAGTGTTAAAAGAATTTACAAAAATCGTTTGAAATGGACTTCTAGATGAGGTGGGGGAGGGGGACTAACGTGAACCTTAACCTAGGTAGCCACATTAAAACATATCAGATTTCCACGAGATTTGTGCTATGGGCTACTGGGTCTCTTCAAAAGGTATATAAACATCTAAAACATATTCACACAGATTATCAATTTCTTCTGAGCATTCTTAAAAAAATATTTTTTTCTCTTAGTAAAATCATTTTAATATACCATGCCTCCCTCTTTTAAAAAATAAATTAAAAAAATCCAGTTTTGCATATCTAGCATTAGCATTTAAGGTAGTATGGCACCCCCTTCCCGGAGTGGGGGTGGGGATCTATAAAACGCCGAAGAGTCAGTCGGTCGGCATTTGGACATTTGGAGACCTTGGGTTAGTTGAAACCACATCAGATCAGCAAAAGTAAAATTAAACTTGAAATTGAAAAAAAATTAAAGGAAAAAACTGCCCCAAAATTATTAGCATTTTTTCTTTTCATAAATAAGAGAAAGTTCTATCCTTACTGGTCCTAAATCTGAATAACTATGTCTAATTTTTTTTTAAAAACCTTAATTACGTTACACCTACCAATATGTACTAGAAGAAAGAGGAGAAAAAAAGTCACTACACTAGTACCAGGACAGCACGCTTACAAGATAGCCATTTTATACATTATTAACAGACGATGATCAACCAAGAATCTTCTATGAGGTGATGGGGATGCAGAGAGAAGAAAAGGGGGGGGTACAGTACATCACCAACATGGACAAAAGAGAAACTAAACCCCCTAGCTAAACAGTGAATTTCTGGGAATTTTTTTTCTTTTTAAAATAAAACTTTTATTTTGTTATTTTATGATTTGAACAAGTTCTGCTATTTTAAAAGCATCCAGCATTTTACTTAACCTGGTTGTTTGGAAATTAACATATATAAAAAAAACAAAGGAAAATAACCCCCCCCAAATCTCACCAAACAACTTAATATTTTCCTGAAAAAAGAACATGATTTTCTTTTTTTTTTCTAAAAAAAAAAATGTCATTGCTGTTTAGTTAGAATTGAAAAAGGCTTTTTTTTTCTCCTTTCTGAGTTAGCGTTTTGGAGTCGTTAGATTGAAGACGCTTTTGCCCTATCATGTCTGTGAAATGTCTACGTTAGTCTACTTTGTTAGTAAAATTTATAAAAATAGGAGTGCAGCAGCTCTTTATAATAAATGTCGCATTCAGTGTCTCATACTGGCTGTGCCTTAAGTACCAAATTTATAAACGTAACAATTTAAAAAATATTAATAAAACGTCAATATCACATTTTTAAAAAGAAAAAATATATATCCACACTACAATATGTTTTAATGCCATCTATTGAGTTGTACTTCTATAGTTGCTGTTGCTGACCTATTACCAATATTTTAAAAAAAAGTTAAATTAAAAAATATCCTTCATCATAAGTGTCTTTCCTCAACCGAGGACCATATATTATAACAGCCAAATGTCAAACATGTGCAAACAGGAAACTGTCAGTTTTTCCCACCAGTCACAGTGCAGTGATGTTTATACTTTTTATTTTTAAAATTCTGTTTACATCTACAATAAATTAAAAAAAAATTCTTCCATAGCCTCTCTGGTGATACTTTCAGCACTGAGGTATTAAAAAAAATATATAAACCAAAAGGTTACTTTCCTAATTTGTAAATAGAAAGTGAATGGAGAAAAGGTTGTATTCGTGCAGGCTTATCTACTCCTGGCCTGGGGCCCCCAGACCTGGGGCTGCGGTGGGGGGATGGGGGAGGCGAGAGGCAAAGTGTCCCAGGGACCTTTGGAGGTGCTGAAATGATTGGACGATAGAAAATGATCAATGACTTAAGAATTAAGACTGAAAAAGAATGTCCCTCCCTATCCCCCAAGCCAAACAGGTGTGCTTTGAAACTTTAAATATGTTAAATATTAAAATTGTAGCTCTGTTTTTAAAAAACGTCTTGGGAAAAGCAGTTTTTCATATTTTAAATAAAAATCTAGCTAGACGGTAACATTGGAAGCTGTGCACAGACAGAGAGGTTGACAGGCTGGTAGGATGCGAGTACAGTTCGTAGGTCTACCGCACTGACAGAGGGCTCCAAGTGCTCTCACGTGTCCTGGGGTCGTCCTGGCAGCTGGGTGTTCTCAGTACCCGGCTTTTTTAATGTTCCCTCCCCAATTCCTTCCAGAGCATCAAACTGCCTGGGACCGACTCCCTCACAAAAATATTTTTGATTCTCTCTTTCTTAATAGTTTCTATGTAGTTATTGGAATTGTATTTACAACATCTTTTTTTTTCTTTTTTTTTTTTAGAATTCACAATTTCAAAAAACCTTATAATATGACCTCTTTCAACAGAAAAAAAGCACTTATAGAAAAGGAGGACACTCGAAACATGGTCGTCCTTACCTTATTGCCGAAAATAGAGATACTTAGGTTAACAAAGAGACATCACAAAAAGAACCACGAGAGAGTGTGTGAATGAGCCTACTCCATCTCACTTCTTCTACAACACAAAATAGAAAGCTTATGCCCACCTCCCGCCGCACTTCACAACTTCAGTGTGTGCTCAAGTTCCACCTGAAAATTCATACAGTCTCAGAACTGGGACCAAAATATGGAGAGCAACGTCAACATCTCAGCATCCTTTAAAAGTGAGAACAGAATCAAAACAGGCAAAAAAAAAAAAAAAAAAAAAAAAAACAACAACCCAAAAAATGTATTTTTAAAGAAAAAATAACTCCTTAATATAACAATTATACTATGGTTAGCTTTCAACTAGATATTAAGCTAGGTGACTACTGGACTAAGTCAAAATCACTACCAAATGTGATTCAAAGAGATTCAGAAGGAAGAGGGGGGAGAGAGAAGGGGAAGGGGAGCCATCAAGAAAAACAAAACAAAGCAAAACCAAAATCATGGGTTATATACACGTTTAAAAGCTGTTGTCTTATATTACAGCAGATTCATGAGATTGATGAGATGTAGTTAACCCTCGATCCAAAGTGAGCCGTCTCTGCTTGGGATGAGGAGTGAGGCTGGTGGGGTCCAGGTCTGAGGACATCACCTAAACAAAGGGCCACTCAGAAACTTCGCCCAGTCTTGCCTGGACATCCAGGTATGCTCTGCAGGGAGGGAGGGTCAGGAGTGTCCCAGGAACAGAGAGTGGGGGCGGGAGGAAAAAGAAGACATCAGCAAGTGCAGCAGTCATTCCAACATGGTTTAGTTACAAGTTCTCAACAGACTTTGTTGGGCAATGGAGTAGGTGTGAAAGAGGCGGGACTGACAGCTTTCTCAGGTCATCTCAGCCAGGCCTGATGCTGGGCAGAGGCCTGCTGTACAGCACCTCGTGCTGTTCTGCCCTGGGCCTGGAGATTTCTTGAAGGGATGAATGAAGTGTGGTCAGCAGACGTGGTCATGCTGGGTTTCCACCTCGACACTCCAACTGTACACTGGCCGGGGGTACTTTTTCCTTTTAAACTTTTGCTTTCAAAGCTAAATGTTTAAGAACAATTTCTGCCTTTAGTAGATACCCACCAATGACTATTAATAACTGAAAGTGTAAATATCTACTAAAAAAAAAAATCACATTTTATACCAGGAGACTGACGGTTGCTTAGGACATCTAAAAAGCAAATCCACAACAAATAACCGGCTTTGCGTGGAGAAAACCGGAGCAGGCCCAGGATTCAGATTCCCTGAGTCTCCCTGGCTGACTGTGGGTCTGAGCCCCTCTTTGTGGATGGCCCTGGATGTCAGAGATCTGAGTCCTGTGACTCAATGGCCCACTCAGCCCACTCTGGATGGGGTGGGTGCTGCCTCCTCTCTCAGCTACTTGAGCCCCCTCTGGAAACTGAGTCCTGGAGCTGGGGGAGGGGACGGGCTGGGAGCAGGCCTCCCCTTCCTCCTTTTCTGTGGGAATGAGCACTGGCAGCCTCAGCCACTGGCCTTCCACGGCTCTGCTGTGTCCGCTGCTACTTAATTCCCTCTTCAGCTGACTCTACAAGGAGCCACAGCTGTGTTCAATGCCCAGCGTTCTTGGACCCACCAGTCCTTCTTGCTGTCAGAGGAACTTGACTGCACCTGGGCCCCCAAACCCAGCTTCATTAGTAGCAGGAAGCTCTTCTTCAAAATGTTAGTGGCCTCTGGCTCTGGCCAGCAATGGCTGGGTCAGTGCTCGAAGGAAGTGGAAGTGTGGGGGGGGGATTCACACACATGGCTTATTGGGTTAAGAGAGGCAATTGCGTTAGTGGAGGTGATTCCTTAGCAAGGTGAGAGAAACCTGAGAGATTCATGGAGTTCAGCTCAACCTGGTTCCCCAACTGGCTCTGCTCTGCCAAGCCCCAGCTGACTGGGCCTGGGAGCGAACCCCTCTGCAAGAGAGGCTTCCCAGCTCTAAGAGCAAAAGGCTCGTGTGCCTGGATTTTCTTAGTGGAGCCCATTCCCAAGCCTCAGCTCTCACCCTCCCTCTTCCAAAGAGACAGACCCACATTGCAACCCCCTCAGCCCACAGGCGAACACGGTGCGCACTCAGTGTGCTCCTAGGGAAGCCCTCTCCTTCCCCGTGCTCCCGGGGAAGCCCTCTCCTTCCTGGTGCTCCTCCCAAGGACAGATACTCATTTTTGGAGACTGCGGCAGGAGGTTTGCTCACTGCCCACTCCAACCCCCTATTCCTCTGTCCCACCCCCTCTATACCCCCATCAAAGTGATTTAAAAAATGTTTAATTAACTTGAGCTCAGTTTAAAAGGTTAGGAAACTGGCAGGGATCCAAGTCCACGTTACACAGGTGATGTCGTTAATTTAATTTGCTTTTCGTGCGGTAATCTGGATAATTACTCAGTAGTTACTAGCAAAAATGTTTTCTTTTCACTAAAAGATGGAATCTGGTTGTTTGCATGAGTCTCACTGGCTGAGCCCTGGGGAGCTGAAGAGGCCCAGCAACCCTTAGGTCAGCTCACAGGACCTCCAGGAGTGGCCCCGGTTCCCGACCCTGCCCCCAGCGCTGGCAGAAGTCCAGCTTCCCTGCTCCCATCCCCCTGGGATGGGCACAGCATGAGATCGCCTGCCAGTTTCCCACACTCTTCACTGTATTTCAAGGCAGAGAAAGATGAGGGTGGGGGAAGGTACAGAAATGGATTCGAAAGAACCAAACCAAGGATCCCCCCAAAAAAGTAATAAAAATAAAAAGAGAGAGTAAAAGATGGGGTCATGATTAAAAGCTGGAGAAAAGGACAAAAGATTAAAAGAATGGACTTGTTCTTGCTCCCACACACCCCAAAAAGAGGTCCAGAAAGGAGAGAGATGTCGATGTGATGAGACAGGGCATGCGCGTACATGTATGACCGCTGCACATACATGTACGGACACGCCAGCAGGGCGGAGACACATGGCAGAGACGGCAGTACCTCAGAGGGAGATGGCAACGAAAGCACCTGCTCAATGGTATCCATTTGTAAAGGCCGTTGCAATCAAAGGTCCCTAAAATTGCACAATTGTTAAGGTCATCAGTGCGCTATACATGGGAACAGATTGTCATATTCTGGGAAAGGAAATTATCTCTAGGACTAGTCTGTGGTTGCCAGCATGAATATGTAATTCTGAGACACCATGTCACAAGGGGCCAGGACATCCTCCCAGTAACAACTCCCCCACCGAGCTGTCTGTGCACCCAGGGGAAACCAAGGGCCAGATTCAGAGGGGGGCAGGTGGTGGTGGGAAAGAGGGGTTCATGCCCCAAGTGATGGGCACAGTTGCTCTGAACCCTAAAGGCAAAGATAAGGATCTCTGCCCACAGTCCCAAGAGCTTGGGCTGGAGAGAAGAAATCCCGGTGCAGACAGACTGTGATACCCTGTGGGTTATGTCAGAGAAAAACACTGCAGCACACAGGTCTGAGGACCCAGGTTTTCAAGAACAAATAGGATCTGTGTTTCTGGATGCTGGAAATGGAAAGGAGTCGTGCTCTAAGTGGTGATAGACGGTTCCCCAAACTGATGTAGCTCTTGGCTGAATAATAACGTTCTGGATTTGGTACTACAGTTGATCCGAAGGGATTAGACTCATCAAACTACTGACCCAAGTGATACTGGCTTGGGAGTGCAAGTGAACAGGCCAGGGCCGGCAGGAGTGTGCGTGTGTGCATGTGGTCTGTGTGTGCGCGCGTGCGTGTGCATGCACGTACCTACGTGAGGGGGCTTCCAGTGCCAGGGGACATGGATGAGGCTGCCTGCTGACCTGGCTGTCTGCACCGTCTTTGTTCTCCCAGGGCAGCCCCCAAGGCAGAGCCTGCCCACTCTCTCCGGGGGGGTGGGTGTGGGGGGGGAAGCCTGACAGGGACATGACCCCGGACAGTAGTCACTCCTGTCAGTCAGCTCAGAACCAAACTGCCTCCGAAATGCGGAGGCGGGCTGGGGCCGAGGCTGGCCCTTTTTCTGTTTCCAAAATGGAAGGGACAGCGAGCTGGGCTCAGGCACATTCATGCTCACACACCGGGAGGGAGAAGAGCAATACAACCTGAAAACAGCATGCACATCTGTTAAGCAAATTTCCATTGCCTGGATTAGTCAGATTATAGAACCACAGAGCATTACAAATATCAAATGCATCTGGCCTTCGGGGGGCGCAGCTAGAGAACACAAATGGAAACTTACTTGGAACCTGGAAACTGTAAGAAACATTAGCGAGGAGGAGAAGGCCTGGGAGGGGGCTGGGCCCTCATGCCACCTCCCAGGCCCCAGCACTGCCACTGGACACTGGGCGGGGGCCGCTGCCGACTGTGGCCGCTCCTCCTGGGGTGAGGGGAGGGCCTGGGACTGAGGGCCTACCATGTGCCAGCGCGTGAAATACCAGTTTTAGTTCATTTCTCCCAATCTTGCTTTGCAGCCAGGCACGTGAGGTGCAGAGAGGTTATATAACTGGCTCAAGGTCGCAAGGGCTGAAGGCGGAGTGGTGACATGACCCTGAGCTGCCCCTGCACCTACACGCCATCACCATCACTGGGCCACCCAGGAGGGCCTGCTCATAACAGGCCTACACAGAGGAGCGTTGGCCCTCCACAGCCGGCATGGTGTTAAAGTCCCCACTGTCCTCTCCTCTGCCTCTAACTCCGGACTGTCCTCCCCACGGGCTGCACAGAGTTGGTCAGGAAGGGCAGGGAGGCAGGTACTTACAGCTATGCCGTGGCCGAAGCCTGAGCCCGGCTGTGGGCTGGCCGCGCTTATGTAATTCCCCACTCCGGAGTCCTGGCTGGCAGGGCCATAGAGATCGGCGACAGGTCCTGGGCTGTTGGCCCCCGGGAAGCCTCCAGGCCGCGCCGGGTTGGAGCCTGCCGGGGAAGCGGGCGCGCCAAAATTCGGTTGAGCACTGTAGCTATTCAGGACTGGTGTGCAGAGAATAGAGCTGGGTATGAGGCCAGAAGCCAGGCATGCACCGATCATTACAAGCCAAACACTCGAGAAAACAGCTGAGGCCCAACTTCTAACACTCAACCAAGGCCATGCGGAAACATGAGCAGGGACTCAAGAATACTCAGCCCAGGCTACTGCTAAGAAGCTTGGAGCTCCAAAAGGAGAGAAGGAGAAACGGTCATTCAACACACTACGCAACCAACCGGAGGTGCTTCACTGCCCACCGAGTTATCACAATAGAAATAGAGATATATATGGAGGAGAGAGAGAGAGAGAGAGATTTTTTTTTTCACATCTGAATTGACGCTCATGCAGTCTTCTAGATTTGGGCACGTTGAGACAGCATTCACATCCCATGCAAACTACAAAGGAACTAGTTTTAGACTACACATTGTGTTAATATTGATATTAAAACGTGACAGGAAACAAAGCAATTTGTGTCCAGGAAAAAAAAATCTTTGGGGAGGGGAATTTAAAAAATTTATTTTTGTGTGTATGTTTCATTTTTTTCTTTTTTCTTTTTGGATCCATTAAATGATAACTTTGTTTTTTAATTAATAAAGGACAAAAAAAAAGATCTCCATTCTGCATCCCTTCCCCCTCCCCCCTCCCCACTGGCTACTCCCTCCTTTCCCACCCCTCCCCTTTATACCCCCGCATGAAAGTCTTCAGTACTGAAGTGGTCGCAGGATGGGTTATGTCATGGAACAGTCGGGCATCTTAACGCAACGGTAATGATGGCGGCGGAGGGTCCCTTTTGGGGTGGAGAGCGGGGGATGGAGGGAGGGGATGGGGTGGGAATGGTGACCTGAGGGTTGGGTCAAAGCTGGGGTGGAGCCAAAGGTCCTACAGGACACCCAAACGCTCACCTCCTACGGTAGAAGGAAAGGGGGAATTTAAACTGTTTTTTCCTTTTGTTAAAAAAAAAAAGACAAAGAAGTATGAATGCAGGACATACTAACTGAACCAATTTATAGTCAAAGGTATCTATCTGACTGAAAGGCCTGCTTGCTGTTAGCCCTCCTCAGGTGTAAGCTCCAGACCGAGAAAGAGAAAGTTCAGAACGCACGTTTGCTGGAGAGGGAGCCCGGACACTGGCCGGCCTGGAGAGCGGCGGACCCCGGCCAGCCTGGAGAGTGGCGGACCCCGGCCGGCCTGGAGAGTGGCGGACCCCGGCCAGCCTGGAGAGTGGCGGACCCCGGCCAGCCTGGAGAGTGGCGGGGTTGCGCCTGTAGAGGGGGGGGGCTGGTGGGAAGCTACCTCTGGCCCCTCCCTCTGTCTCCCCCAGGCCTCACCCCTCTCCCAAACAGGGCCACAGCCTATCAACCAGGTCAAATTTTCTTTCACCTTTGGTTCCCTTTAGTAGCTTAAACCTTTCTTTTTCCAAAATGGAAAAAAAAAGTAATTGTAAATGTCAGCTCTCATTTAAACCTCAAGGTGAGACTGCAGCCAGCCAGCCACTCTGGGGCGACAGCCTGAGCACCGCACATCTGCAGGTGTGTCTGCAGCTTCACAAGGCTGCAGGCTCCCTCCTCCCTTCTGCCTCCCTGGACATCTCTCTCTGTCCTGTGACAGCTGCCTTCCCTGGCACAAGCAAAGAACATCTGAAGTGGACAGCGAGTCACTCTTGCCTGGGGGCCTGGCGGAGGCCCATGCTCCTCTCCTGGGGCTTTGAAGAGCCACAAGTGGATTGATTTTTCACCCACCTGTCAAGGGGTGAGAAGAGACTGGCGATGCACCACGCCAGGCTGGTAGGAGAGCGAGGGGGGCACAAAGACACAGAGAAGATCAAACCAAGCTGGGCCTAGCTCAGACTGCTGCCCTTGGGTGCCCTCGGGGCAGCAGGCCCCCAGGTGAGCCCCCTCCAAGATATGGCCTAGAAGTGAATAAACAGTCCAATGTTAGAGAGAAAAGGAAAAAAATTACAGAGGCTTAAAGCAGGCGGATGGCTTATTTGGGAAGGCGCTGGTAGACAAAGGGGACGGGGATGTTTGAATATGGAAGATTAAACTTGCAGATAACATTTGGCCCTTCTCACTCACGGAGGCAAATATCAAGCTGAGATATTCAAAAGGCAGTATTATCTTGGTCCAACACACTTTTTTCTTCTGGGCTAAGGAAAATGCAAAGAGCTCAGACAGTGGACATTTGGTTTTTCCAGGCAGCTAAGCCCCCTCTCTACAAAAGAGTAAACTAGCCGGTTCTGTTTTAGGGTAAGAGATGGGGAGACGGGGTAAGAGGTGGGGTGGAGATGGGGAGAAAGACCCTTGGCTTCTGTGTCCTCTGGTGGGATGTGGATCCAGGAGGACTGTGGGCAGGCCCACCTGTCTAGGGGTTGGCGAGAAGGAAGATTTTGGTCATGGCTCCAACAGGGGCAGCCTCCTAGAAACTAAGCCAGGCAGAGGAAGCAGCTGCAGAGGTAGATACGGCCCACCCGAGGAAGGATGCTGTCCAAAGATGCCCTCTTCCGGAGGCTTGGAAGGAAAGAGGGTGCTGTGTTCTGCCCATCCCAGGTAAGGTCTCCTGTTCCTGTGTGCACGGAGGCAGAGTCGGCCTGAAGGGGATTCTGCAATAAGCAGCTCATCCTGGGCCTAGATCACCCCTCCCTGCTCAGTCATCTTCCATCAAATGACACTAAAATCACCGTGGAAAAGGCATGTATTAGAATGCAGCTTTAAACCCCAAGTCCTATTTTATTATGCACTTGCTCATCACAATTTAGAGTCCCAGCCCAAAGTCACCTTGCAAATATCCCCCAGCCAGGGTGGAGGCCCGGGCTGCTGGGTCCCCACCAGAGGGCGCAGTGGGCAGGCTGTGCGCACAATTTGGAGCTGGCCTCTTCCAGGGGTGGTGGAAGCTGCACCTTCAAGGGCTAGGTAGGGCACGGAGGAGAGATGCAGTCAACATTCGCCTGTCTCTCTCCATGCCAGAGAACCATGCTCTAGGGAGCACGTTAAAGTCCAGACAAGCCATCGGAAGATTCAAAAAACCCTGGGTATGGCTGTTCAGGAGAGCATGGGGACAGACATTTAGCACATAAACTTGACAGTAGCCGTTCTACCGTCAGACATCAGGGACAAAGTAATTTTCTTCTTTTGGGAAGTCAGTGTAACTCCACATATTAAGTACTGGCTGGCTACATGGTAAAGAGGCCCATCTGAAGACCCCCTCTCCCGCAAAGCTATGAGACGGGGGCAGGCATGCAGCCAAGCACCTGACGTGGAGTGCTTCCCACGGCAGTTACTCTCCAGTCAATTTTCAGTGTCTTAAACGCAGGGCACCTTTCCCCAGGCACCATGACTCATTTTGAGGGGCTAGAAATTGTCCCATACACCAGGATCAGGTTAGAAAGGGGACAGGATATCATTCTTCATGGGCAAGGGCACCTTGTCAACTGCTCCATTAGGGTGTGTGTGTGTGTGTAGAGAGAGAGGGAGGAAGTAAATATTGTTGAATCAACAGTGTTGAGATTTATAAATTGGATATTATGGCATCCATCCCAGAAGAGGGCTATGTCTTGCAAACACCTCGGCACTTCTGCAATAGAGGCTGTGACTGCTAAGTGGCTTGAGACAAGCCCTGCACCAGGCTGGCAGTTTGGGGGCTCACTGTGGCCCATAAGCATTCCTGGGCAGGTTCCTCCTTTCCCCGAGGCTCTCCTGTCCAGCATCCTCTGGGCTTTCCCAGTCCAGGCAGGACCCTCAGGAGGCAGCTACAGTGTAGCACCAGGGCACACCCTAGACTTGGAGTGGGAAGGTCTGAGTGTGACCGGCCCTGCCCGCAGTGTGGGCCATGGGCGAGCCCCTCCAGCCTGCGTCCTCATTTGTAACATGTGAGTGAGTGATGTCTCCTTTATTCTACCTGACTCGCTGGGTTGCTGGGAGAGTGTGAACAAGAAGACTTGTCAAGTTTAAAACAAATACACCTATTTTTGAAGTAGTTGTGTATGCAGAGCCACCCAAGGCAGGTACCATATGCAGATTTAGGAAAATCTGATATAGGAAAATGTAATTCACCTGCCATACAAATCAGGAGGCAATTTATGAAAAAGATCCAATTCATCCGCTTTGTGCATTTATTTAATCATCTTGGACCTGAAACAAGGGCTCCTGGGCCCAGGCTGGAGGTGGGAAAGCAGGGACGCTGAATCCCACTGAGGACAGCAGGAGGAGATGCGTCGGAATGAAAGCTGGAGGCAATCTATAGTGACTAATAGGAGGAGTTTCCTGCCCATCGAGAGAGCACCTGGACAGCTGACCTGAACAGAAATGGGTGCTGCAGCCCCTCACCTGTAGGTGCTAGAGCAACGCTTGTGCTCAACTTTCCCCAGGGTTTAGATCTAAAATGAGCCAGAGGAGAGGGACAAAGGGCTGGGCTGAGGGTGGAATTAGTCCCTGGGGGAGCGGAGGGGGTCAGAGAGCCTCGCTGTAAAGCTATGGAAGCCTGCACATTTCTGAACTGTCCCTACATGACGCCACTGGACCTTGGGCCGAAGGCTAGAGCTGAGGACCGTGAGGGGGCTGCCCCTCGGAGGGTGCCCCTGGCTCTCAGCCCAACAACAGAATTATTAATGATATGCTGGCAGTGACTGTCGACACAGTCCTTTCCACACAAGCTTGGCCTACACACCTGGGACAAGCCAGGGGTCCCAGAGTTCCAGCCGAGGATAGGCTCCTGGTTTGCAGGTCTTATGTTTCCCCAAAGGGCAGGGCCAGCCCTCCAGAAAGTTACAGAGTCATCTGCTGCAGATGCCCCGGGGGCCCTGGCACTTTCCTGGGACAAAGTCTCTTCCCTGCAGAGCCTGACCTTGCTGCTTAGGGTGAGGCAGCCCACTCCAGGTCCAGGCAGGCGGCGATGTGCTGACCAAGCCAAGCCAAATTCATCACACTGTGCCTCCCAGCCAGGGAGAAGGGGACCTGGGTTGTTGGTGCCATCCCTGTCCCCTGACCACATGAAGGCCTGAGCGCAGGGGAGGTCAGAAGCCTGCACGATACTCGTTGAGGGCAGAAGCTGTGTTAATCCATCACACTGGATTTTAGGGGCTTTTGCTTGCTTTAGAGAAACTAAAGAAATTCCTTAAGGTCATCACCCAGCTAACACTCACCTCCACTCTCATCTTGTCTAAACCTTGGCCCCATGCTCCACAGTGGCAGGGCTGTCTCCTCAGGGCAGGCTATGTGGAGTTGCCAGGGTGGTCGCTGGACCCCATGGCCCTCATCAGATGGCATGTCCCCTAGCGCAAGAGTGACTCTTCTCTACTCCTGACTGCCCCCGGCACTCAGTGGATGCTGGCTCCACAGGGCCAGCTGGCTGACCACACTGGAGACCTCCAAAGTCCCTCCGAACAGCCAGCCCCTCCTTCTTGAGGGTTCTGAAGAATGCAGCTGGGCAGCCAAGTGCCTTCCTGGGGAGCAGAATTGGAGACTCCACTCTGGACTCTCCTTACTGTGTCCTCTAATGGTAGAGGACACAAACAAGAAAGCTAGACCTGTTTCTGGTAAGGGAAGGACAAATGTCAGCTGTAAATTATCATAGCACGTTTCACACAGAGTGGGCCAGAAGTCTGCCTGGCCGGTGTGTCCCAGGGATCCTGGGCTCATTCAGAGCTTTAGCCTGCAGGTAGGAGAGACAGACAGGAAAGCCAGCAATTTGTCCAACCTGGGGAAATGGTATGACACGCTATATTAAAATCAAATCAGTTCAGGGCCCCAGATGTGGGGACAATCAATTTTATACACGATATATTTTTTAAAGCTCAGGCAAATTCTACAGCTTTAAAAATGGCGGTGGGTGGAGGGGTTAAGAGAGCAAGGAGCTGGCATTTATTTTTCACTGTTTCCATACATGAACAGATTGTGTTATGGAGAGGAAGAGGAGGAACAAATCCAGCCTGGGAACATCCTGATGCTCGTCTCAGTGTACCCAGAGATGCAGGGCTCGGCTTCAATGCTGCACAGGACATGTGGCGAGCAGCTGCCCACTCACAAACCTGTTGGCTGGCCACTGTCACTACCATGCAGATGGCTGCAAGAAAAACATCCAGAACTGACCCTGTGAGGAAGGCTCTGTGGCTGGGGCGGTGCGCTTGGTGTGAGATGTGATCTCTTTCCAACTTGCCGCTTGGTTACCAGCCCTGGGCCGGGTCGGAGATGGTGCCTGGAGCTCACACAAGACCAGACTAGGTGGGCTCGGTGGGCAGCTGGGGAGTCAGTGTGTGTGGGGGGGGAGATGGGTGCGGGGGCTGCAGGCCATCCGCTCATGTATAAATCCCAGGGTGCAGCAGCTTTTGGCGGCCCTAAGCCTGATGGCCAAAGAAACTGGGCTTTTGTCATGAGGGCACAAAAAGAAATTTCTGGAGCCAAGATCAGGTTTCTGTTTTTCCCATCCCTAGGGACTGAGCTTGTTTGCAAGTTCTAGGAGAGAACAGAGTCCCTGGGAAGGGAAAGGCCATGACTCCAGTTCCTGAAGCCCTGCCTGGAGACGTGGCATCATGGAACCTTGTGGCTCGCCCTCCTGCGTGAACCGCCTGGCAGCCTGCAATGGCTTCACCAATGAAGGGACTTCAGCGAGAGGCTCCTGGCTAGGCTTCTGGTGTCCAGAGCCAGATGGTGTTCCTGACCCTCTCCAATGGGAATGGACATTTTGAGGGCACCTTCATCTCGAGGCGTCTAAGTGTTTTGGAGAATGAGGGAAAAGCCAACCCAGGTGACAAGCGTTAATGGTTTGGCTGAAGTGAATGGTGCTTTTTTTTGCGGTACTGGAGATGGAACCCAGAGGCATTGTTTCTCCTATCGATACTCCCAGCCCTCTATTTTTAGTCTTTTTATTTTTGAAATAGGGTCTCACTGAGTTGTGAAGGGCCTAAGTAGCTGAGGCTGTCTGCGAACTGCGATCCTCTGGTTTCTGCCTCCTGAATGCTGGGATTACAAGCGTGAGCCATCATGCCTGGCTGCAAGTGGTGTTTTATCATGAACATCCTGCTGCCTCCTCCCTAAGATAACTGGCTTAGACCCCAAGCCCAGACCTCTTAGAACTTGCAAGGAGCGGCAAGCCGCCCAATGGCTGGGCACACAGCACAGGGCCATCCACAGTGTCTTCCTCATCTGGCCCTCTGGGCTGGATGGCAACAGACAGGGAGTGGTGCCTGGAATGGATTCCCTCCTCTCTCGTGAATAGTCTGGTGGCTCCAAGTCAGTCCTACTTCAAGCCTGGGAATGTCCCTCGCCTTGTTTTCATCTGGCGACTGCCTTCGTCCTTGAGGCACATCCATTCCGTCTGAAGAGCCACCTCTGGCTTCTCCCCACGCATTCCCAGCCATCGCCTTGTGTGGCTTCACTGCCATGTGCTTACTAGTTCCCACCCTGAAAGCTACAACTCTGTCCCCAGCCGGAGGAATCAGATCCTTGCTTGTATCTTGGGTACATTTTCTGCACTACAAATGTGTCGAAACACTATGAAATATAAGAGTAGAACAAGAGACTTAGGAGAGGGCCTAACAAATCCACCATGATTGGAAGCTAGGTAAGAATCTCCCTGTACTTAAGAATGTTGGGGTGGGGGATGCTACATACTACTGGGGGTAAGAGAGGCAAGAAACACAAAGTTTTAGAAGCGGTGGCTTCAGAGGATGCCAGAATGGAAAGACAGCTCGACTTACTGATTGCCTACTGTGCTCCTGTTGGTGGGTATTGATATTATCTTTTTTCACTCACCAAACAACTAGAGAGGCGGAAACCTCGTGTTTGAGCAGCTAGGGAATAGATCTAATGTCACCATGTCTTGGAAGTGCCAGAACCTAGCTAACTTGAAAACACATGTGATTTCCACTGCACGCACTGCTCAGGTGTCCCTCCCTGAATCACATAGTCTGACAAGGCTTCTTTGGATCTTTCTTTGTCCCAGTGAAATGGCAAAGTCAAGGACAAGGAATTGGCTCCCCAACCTTGTAGTGAAAACTGCTGAGAACTTGGAATTCATTACCCTTTCCAAAATGGGTGCTCCCTGGTCATGCGGACATCTCCCCTGGCAGACTGGGGGCTCCCTGATGTCAGGTGGTGCCTTGGAATAAGATAGGAGACTTCATCTTTTCTGAGGACTAGACTGCCTGCTGGCGGCCAATACTGGAGGGACAGGGCACTGACAGAGGGAAAAGTAAGCCCTGGTCCAGCCTGGATGGTTACTGGGACCCCCCCCCCCTCCCTGAAAGTGCCTGGACCCAGTGGGGCATCTGGAGGGCTAATCCCAATCCCGATCCCTGCTGAGTACAAGTCCTAGGACTGATGGCATTCATGACCCAATCATATCTAACAGCAGCTCACTACCCTAGGCTCCAGCAGCCAGGGGTGGGTGGGAGGGTGCCTGGGGGCAGCCCCTCGAGGACCTGCACAAAAGGCTTTCTACTCGAGCAGCCCACTTTCGATGATTATAAAGGCACGGGAGTTTAATCCATTTTTGATGTAAGCGCTAATAGCTCTGTGTCCTTGAAGTTCAAAGCGGGCGCATACATGTCACTAATTAGCCAAGCACAGAGCCATTCAGCTCCCTCTCATGTTTCTAATTAGGTCTTTAATAACAAACAAACTCCGACCTTACCAAAAGGCCCCCATTCGTCAGACAGTCAAGGAGGACAGCTGCTTCCCTGTTTACAGCCTCTCCAGGCTGCTTGTTCTATGTGTACATGCTCCTAATCTCAGCCAAGACAGGCCTGTCCTCAGGGGAAGCAAGAGGGTCAGATGAGGACAAAGACCCTCCCTGGACAGTGGCCTTCTGAGACTTGCTGTGAAGATCAAGGTTATAGGCCCCAGGTCCTAGATGCAGGCAGGAGAGATCTGTCTGCTGCTAGAGGAGCTGTGGTGCCAGTGACAGCCAGAGAGATGGTGTGAAGCTCTGTGTCCAGCGAGGACCACATGATACTTGAACTTGTGGCTACATGCTGGACTTGCTTGGGGTCTACCTTGCAAGGTTCCGGTTTGATGCCTCTGCTGTGTGGCCTGGCCATGGGGAGGTTTAAAAGCTTCCCAGGTGACTGCACCATTGCAGCAAAGTTCAGGAACTACTGTACTGTCTGGTGTCAGGGTTGATTTCCTCATCTGCAACTATTAACAGCTATTAACAGGCCCACTGTTATTAATGAACACCAAAAAGAGTCAAAACCTCAAAAGGCTCAATCAACCACACCCAAGGATAGAAGTTGATTGTAGAAATGACACAGTTCTGAAAATACTGGGTGTCCCTTCCTATTGGCACATTCATTAGGCATTGCATACAACGGTTTCAAATGCATCCCAACCAAGCTTTCCATTATTTGCAAGCTCCTCGTTCCTCCCAGATCTCAAGCCACTGTCGCTGTGACTGCTCCACCTCTGGAGTCCAGGGATCGGGAGCTCTGCAAATAGCAGCAACAGAGAGCAGGAATGGCCCTAGGAACCTCCCAAGGGAAGTCCTCGCCTGACGAAGGTGGGAGCAGGCCTGGAATCAAGTCTTCTTATGCCCTGTATCTTTTTCTCGGCACTAATGCTGCCTCTATTTTTTTTTTTTTTTGTAATAATGGGGATTGAACCCAGAGCCTTGTGCATGTGAGGAGAGTGCTGTACCACTGAGTTACATGCCCAGCCTTCTATTTTTTTTGGGGGGGGGCTGTTTCTCATCCTTCTTGGGTTAATCCACATAGCAGCCTCTCTCTCTAGGAGGGGAAAAGTCTTTTTTAAAAAATCCTCTCAACTGCTTCAACCTTGAAGGTCAGGGGACGGGGAGTGGAGACAGGGTGACCCTCAAGCATGTTGTTTCCAATCCTAAGCTGAATGTATTCTATGACAGATGGGAGAGAAGGAGGCTGGGATGGAAGGCACTGAAATTTGTGGGGGGCCACCTGGGTGGAAAGTTTAAAGACAAATCTGGAGCTGACCAAACCACAGCTAGAAGACTACTGTAGCCAAGGACACTGCACAACTGGCCTGGGGTCTCCTCCAACGCTAGTCCCTGTGGCCTGGCCCTGCTGCTGCTCTTTGGCTTTTCCTCTCAAAAAGAGTGTGGCCTGGGTCTGTGCCTCACTTATCCTTGGATTCAAGGGCATTTGAGATCCTGTGTTAGTCTGTGATGCTGTGCTCTTCTCCCCGAGGCCAGGAAAACCCATCCTTCCAGGTTACAGGCAGAAATAACTTCCCAAAACAGGGGCAAGTGGGACTGGGCCGCCTTTCCCAACCATACTGGCTTCTACTACAGGCACCCAGGTCTGCGCTGTTTACCACAGACCTGGACAGACCATTTTATTAATATTAATAAGTAGCCAGGAACAAAGGGCCTCTTTATTTTTAGCTTTCTCTAATTGTGTAGTAATTACTCATCTACAAAACAAATGAACCCCTGGCTCACAGTTGCCATGGTACCCGGAGCTCAGCCTCCCTGCAGGATGATTGGCTGAGGAGACCACAATTCCCACCCGAGGACCTGTCCCCTCTCCACCATTGGCCCAAAGCAAAGCCCCAGCAACTGAGCAGCCAATCCCCTCCCAGAGCTAGGGCTGGGCTGTGTTTCCTAGCGACCTTCCAGATACAGTCCAAACAGGGCAAAGGAAAGGATGTGCATTCCTCCCTATGGAAAACCCTTCCGTGTTCCATCACCTCGTTTTTTTGAGCAGTGGCTAAGTTCCTCCAGTCTTATTTTGGTTACAGGTTCCCTTTAAATAATTCCTTCAAGGATAGCTTTCTCTTACCTGACTACACCTCCTCTGGGCCTCCATTGTCTGACATTGGCCTGCAAGGATTCAGGGACCAGAAGCTAGACCAGAAATGTCAGCCAATGAAAGCCAATCAGTATCATGACATTAAGTCTACAATAGCAGAAGCAGGTACAAACAAATAAAACCCCGTAAAATAACTCCTGAAGACACTTGCAAGTGATCTGGGGTTATCTCCTCCCTTAAAGACAGGAAAAATTGAGAACAACCATTTTTTTTGTTGTTGTTGAGTACATGTCTTAAAGTGCAGAGTCTTGCTCAGCCACTGCTGGGCTGCTACAGTTGGATATCTCTAATACTGGTTGAGAGCAGAAACTGATGATTCCATCTCTGCCATCTCCGATAAGTTATCTTCTCTGAGTCAGCTTTAAAATATCTAAAATGAGAAGGAGAGCTGGGCACACATGCCTGTGATCCCATCCACTCAGGCGGCTAAGGCAGAAAGACAGCAAGTTCAAGGCCAGACGGGGCAATTTAGTGAGAGTGTTTCAAAATTTAAAAAATTAAAAGGGCTGGGGATGTAGCTCAGTGATAGAATGCCCTGGGTTCAACTCCCAGTCCTGAAAGAGAGAAAGTGGTGATGGGAATAACAGCGTCCGGCTCACGGGGTTATGAGAAATGAGATTAAGAAGGGTGGGCTTGGGATAGCACCTGGATCACTCATACCACGCTTGCACTATTAACATACTACTATTATTATTTTATTAAAATTGTCCAGGAATTGTCTCTACCATTCATCAACTGCTTTTAAGATATCATTCCCTAAAAGGAAAGGACTTGGTGAGGCTTGCAGCAATGTAGTGAGACCCCGTTTCAAAATAAAAACAAAACAGGTATGAATTTTGAGATGCTGGCTGGAATCCGGCTGTCCTATCCCATGGAGAGGGATTTTATCAGGGCCCTCTTGTCCTCTGACCGACCTAATCCCAAAGGCCAATCACAAAGGCCCATCTCCTGTTCTGGAGGACTCCAAGGTGGAAAAGGAAGGTGTTTTTAAGAAGTTAATATTAATAAGCCAGACATGGTGGCACACGCCTGCCATCCCAGTACTTGGGAGGCTCATACAGGAGCACTGCAGGCTCATGGCCAGTCTCAGCAACTTAGTGAGGCTTGCAGCAATGTAGTGAGACCCTGTTTCAAAATAAAAGCAAAACAAAAAAAATAGGGATGGGGGTGTGGCTCAGAGGTAGAATTCAATTCGACCCTCAGTACCTGGATTCAGTCCCCAGTACCACACACATGAAAACAATAATAAGCATTCAGGAACAAAGGGCTCTTTATTTTCTGTATTCTCCAATTGTACAGTCAGTGCTCATCTACACTAAAAACGAGGATTAGGCTGACTGTGCTTCCTGGAGGAATGACAATTCATGTTGTTTGGGAAAGGCTGGCACCACCTAGATACGTGGAAGGTATCTTTCAAGATCTCATAACCCCACTTTTCATTAAAGGGAATTCATCAAGCCAGGCGAGAACTGAGGACATGGGGCACGGGAGGGCGCCCCAGATGGGGCTACTCAGGTACGGCTTTGGTCCAGTGTGAGCCAGATTTTAAGAGAAGGAGGGCCGGGCGTGGGGGCGCACGCTTGTAATCCCCGCGTTCAGGAGGCTGAGACAGGAGGGTGGCACAGGTTCGAAGCCAGCCTCAGCTACTTAGTGAGGCTCTCGGCAACTTAGTGAGACCCTGTTTCCAAATAAAATATAAAATAGTTCTGGGAGTATAGCCCGGAGGTAGAAAATCCCCGGGTTCCACCCCCAGTACCACCAAAAGAGAGAGAGAGAGACAGAGAGACAGAGAGAGAGAGAGAGAGAGAGAGAGAGAGAGAGAGAGAAGGAGGGAGCAAAGACAAAGACAGAGAGAAATGAATGAGCAGAAAGGACAAAGGCAGTGGTTGCCACAAGGCAAAGGAATGGGAACCCACAGCCCCCAAGCAAGAAGTGAATAAATGACAGCTTGACGGCAGGAGCAGCGTCACAGGGAATGAAGGCGGTGTCCCTTTCAGGGACGTTCTCTGTGTCTACTCTCTTGGTGTCTCACTCTCCTCCCTTTATCCACATCCCCCAGATCAGGAGGCCAAGCTGTTCTCGTGGGGGCTGCTGCCCAGGCCATCTTCCCTGGCTGGTTCTGGCCTTCCCAGGCCAGCGCTCTAAGGACATGCACCTCCTTCCCCTGCAATGCGACTCTGCTGATCCAGTTTTCAAGGTGCCCCAGGCCCTGCTGCCTCTGCTCTTCAAGCCTACATCCCCACTGCCCAGCAAAGGCATCCCTCCAGGCCCACGCTGAGGCCCCCCGGCGCCATGCCGTGTCCTGCCTTCTGTGAGCTCTCCGGCCGTGTGGGCATCCACCCGACGAAAGCCTCACTCTTGCACTGACTGTGTGCTTTGTCCTTCTCAGAAGACTGGAAACTCATGGAAGGCAGAGACCACACCGTGGGATTCTTCTGTATCCTACCCCAGCCCCCACAGAGTCAGTAATCTAATGGGGAAGAGTAAAACACCCATGCTCACAGGGCACCTGTAATCAACATGCATTCGGTGTTTATAATGTATATGAATTCTTTCTTTTTTTCTTTTTTGTGGTACTAGGGATCGAGTCCAGGGACATTATACCTCTGAGCTTCACCCCTAGCCCTACTTTTTATTCTCTGTTTTGAAAGAGTCTGACTAAATTGTAAAAGGCCTCACTTAAGTAGCTGAGGCTGGCCAAGAACCTATAATCCTCCTGTGTCAAGTACTGGGATTATAAGTGTGTGCCACCACACCCGGCTAGATACGAATTATTTCTAACTTATCCACCCTGGACAACTGCTGCCAGGGGCTGTCTAACTTGTGAATCTGATCTCTGGTTCCAGGCCTCTGGATGTTCCCAGCTGCCTGTGTGAATCCAGGCTCCTCAGCATGGGGCCAAGAGCCCTCTGGCTCTGCCCAGCGCTCTGACCTTATCCGCTCTTCTCCCCCATTGCAAAGTATTCTCCAGCCAGAATGAATTGTTTGCTGGGCTTCAAGTTCAGTCTCTTTTTTTGGCCTGTTCAAACTCACACCACTGTTCTGGGACATGCTATTCCCTTTAGCTCTCTTGGGGGGGGGGGCTCCCATTTGTCTTTCAAAGTGGAAATAGTCACAGCCAGGCGTGGTGGCACATGCCTGTAATCCCAGCACTTGGGAAACTGAGACAGGAGGATCACAGGTCCAGGCCAGATGCAGTGATTTCATGAGATCGTTTCAAAATAAAAAAACAGAAACAGAGCTACAGGTGTAGTTTAGAGGTAGAATGTCCCTGGGTTCAATTTCTAGTACAAAACAGATAGATAAATAAGTAAATGGAAACATTCATTCCCCTGTGAAAGCTTTTCCATCCCTGCCCAAGACAAGACAAAGTTGATCCATCACTTCCTCTTTTCTACTTCTGTATACTGAGCAGTTTCTGACTGGGCCTATGGCGGCTTACCGTCATCGGATACCTGTGGGCCTCTGTGCTAGGTTGCTGGGTACTGAAGGACAGGGACAGTGCTTGGAATCCACTCACGAATGGTCAGGGCTGAGGGAAGGCATCCACACTAGTCTCCCTTCTCCCTCTCCCCTTCTCCTCAGGCGGCGACCCTCGCACGGAATGTCTCCCTGTCTACCTTCTTGATGTCTCACTCTCCTCCAGACACAAGGCTTGCCTTGGGGATCCCCTCCCCATCATGTTAGAGGTTCTAGAGGGGCGTGGATCTCAGGCTCAGGTTGGTTTTTGTAACCCAGGCCTCAGCCAAGCAGCACAGAGCTCTGGACTTGTGCTAGAATTCTGGACTATCTGACCATCCTCTTCTTTAGATAGGAGAGTATGACATGCAAAAACGGTTGCAGCCCTTCTGCCACCAGGAGGAAAACGAACACACAGCTGTCACTGAAGTTGAGAGAAACGCAAAGCTAAGAGAACTACGGAAAAAAGGCCCGGGTAAATGACACACGATGCCCACTCTTCTAAGGAACTTCCGGGCAGGAGACAATAAATCCCTTCTAACCGAGGAGTTGTGTTCTCTTATGGCCCGAAGCACCCTTGAATCGAGTGGAGGAAATTACCTGCCACACCGTAATAATTACTAATGTTGTAAACACTTGATAAATAACTGCTGAATTAAACTCTGTGGCAGATATGCCCTGGGTCCCGTTCTGAAATCCACATTTTGAAGATGGGACTGTGAAGTCTTGGTTGGGATGGAGCCACAGCTGCCACAGAGCTGGACCTGAGACTGCTCTTGACGCACCTGCTTTGCTGCTGTGCTAGGATGCTGGGTGGCAGGTGAGTCCTTCATGAACAACCATGGTTCCTTCAGGACTACTTTCAGGAGGCCAAGAAGCTGTTTTTTTTTTTTTGGTGGTACTGGGGTTCCCGGAAGCCCTTCTACCTCTGGGCTACACTCCCACGGGCTACACTCCCAGACCTATTTTTTAAACTTTTTTATGTGGAAACAGGGTCTCTTAAGCCAGCGAGGCTGGCTCTGAACCAGCGCAATTCTCCTGTCTCCGCCTCCCAAGCGCGGGGATTACAAGCGTGCGCCACCACTCCCGGCAAGAAGCTGGGTTTAGTTCCAGGGTTCCCCCAGACCAAAGCCTTGTTTCCCAGGTAACCAAGTATGTGACTCCGGATAAATCACCTAACAACTCTGCAGTCCAACTTTCTCATGAACATAAATATGTAAAACCAAGCCCCAAATTTCTGGTTTTCTGTCTGTCTCATGGGATAGCTATGGCAATGGATGTGATCCAGAAACAAGGAATTACTTATGTTACGGAACCATGATGCACATAGGCATGTGTTCCTGTGATGGGTCTTATCAGTCCCGGGGGTGTTGACTAGCTTTGGGGGACTTCCTGGACCCTGCAGTGTTTCCACCCAGCACAGGGTACAAGGACTGGGTCTTCTGGACCCTCTCTAATGTGCTCCCCATGCCTTAGGGGGCTATGAAGGGCAACACCACACTTTCCACTTTCCTGCTGGCCAGCTGGGCCCAGGGAGGTCCTGAGCCAGCGTGAAAGTGAGGGCCAGCCAGCTCAGGGGGGCAGGAGGGGATATGTCACCCACTGAAAATCACTCCACTGATTTAAAACACTATTAACATTCTCCCACTCCATTCACTTTAGGATTAACTCATACTTCGGTTTGGGCTTCAAGGCTAGTCACTAATTGCTCTAGAGTTGATTTATCAAGTGCACAGTATTTCTATTACAAAATTATTGATTAGAGCTGATGTATTTTATCCTCAACAGGGTTGGTTGGAAAGCCTTGGAAAATGAATGAAGCTGAGGTCAGCAGCGGGCGGCTGTGCACATTATTATAAATTCATTGGGGTTACTGAAATCTGGTGCTGGACTCTTTATGGTGAAAGTCTAGGTTCTCCAAGAAATGAAAATTTTAATGAAAAAACTCAGAAACAAAGTGTCCATCCCCAGAACCCAAGGCGATGGACTGAAAGATATGTCTGCAGGAAAGATGGTGTATGTAAGTCTAGTTGATTGCAGGGGCTAGTCTTAATGGGTCACAGATTTGCTCTCCTTCTAAACCTCTGGGCTGGCTCTATTCCATGGCCACAGATATGGCTCTAATCTAGCTAGAGGAGATCTCCATGAGCTTAACCCAAGATGGGCAATCTTGGGGTCACAGCCCTCAGAAGATGCATGCGGTCAGCACAGAGAGGCCGGTGGGAAAGTAGAGATGGCCCTACTGCATCTCCTGCCTCCCACCCGCCATCAGACCTTGCTGATGGAGGCACAGGAAAGCCACCTTTGGAGGAGGGCACACACTGATCTGTTTCCTTTCTAAAATGAAGCTGACAGTGGTCCTTATCAAGCTAGGAACAAACATTGTCTCCCTAATAGGGACTTTGGGAGGACAGAACTGGTTTCCCAGACCACTGAAGGCAAGAACAGGTATCTGTGTTTGGGTTCCTTGACTCTGGAAGAACAAACGCTCAATAAGTGCTCGCCGAAAGCAATGCCAGGAACCCTAAGGTTTGCCCTGCAATGGCAACTGGAAGCATGTGGGGGACACTCATTCTTCCCCCCAGCCCTACCATATCACCAAATGCAAAGTCTGCCTTCTGTCCCCATCACGCCCCAACCTCAGCGCACAGCCCCAGTGGCCTGAAGCCTGCCAGTCCAGCCTTTCCCTCCACCCACTCCTTCCTCCTCCCAGATTCCTCTGTCTGGGCCTCAGTGCCCTCACTGACTGGTGGCAGGCTGGCCTGGCCCGCACCAGTCCCTGTGCTTGTTGCCTCTGCCGGTAACGGCCAGAGCAGCGGCTGCTCCCCTTATGGCCAGCGCTTCACTCTATCATGACACATTCTTTTGAGGACTTCATGGACTCTTATCTTTTCCTGAGTTTCATCTCCCATAATAGAAAACATGAACCCTAAAGCCTCAGATCCTGCTCGTGTCCTGCAGTGTTGGGTCTGAGCCACTGACCACCCTGATTAAAGTGCAGGTTCCAGGCAGCAAGGTCCCCCCTCACTTGACATCAGCTTGGAGAGATGAAGGACATCTCCGCAAGCTCCAAGAGGCCTCTGGCACTCCCGTGTGGCCTCTTGCCCAACTGCAGGGAAGATGGTGTGTCCACGGGAGGGGAGTAAAGGCTGTGGGAACACTCTCCCCGTCTTCCTAGCCAGCAAGCCCTCCTGGGGAGACAGAGGGCAACTATGAGTGGCCTCTTCTTCAGATGCACCTGTGAAGCTGTGTCAGTTATCTGCACACTGGAATGTCTTCACTCACCCCACTGGCCTCCCTCACCTTCACTGACCCTAAGAACCAATGCCAACACCCACAGGCGCCAGGGCGTTCCCTGCCCGCAGGCTCTGGGCTCCCAGCCCCTTCCCTACTGTGCCTTGCTTCCCTGAGCAGCAGGCTGCCACTCAGCTTCCACCAGGACTACGTCGAGCTGCTGGACGACGTGAGGAGCACGGGGCGCCTCGCTGGCAACCCAGAGAAGCGAGAGAAGATCTGCTGCTCTGCTGAAGCAGTCCGAGGAAGACGAGAACAAGGAAGAACTTGCAGACTCCTTCCCACCCGGGTTCCACTGCTCCTCACTGAGGGTGGACGTGCTAAGCAGAGATCTGAGTTGGGAAGGCTGGAGCTGAGGGTGGTGACCCAGTTCTGGACTGGGGGAGCGGGGAGTGTGAGGGAGGTGGTGGTGGCTGATGGCGAAAACATGGATCCAAGCCCTTGGCAACATTGAAAACATGGAGCCCCCTCTCCTCTTCCTGGCCCCCGTGCTATCCTTGGGACGGCCCTGCTGAGGCGAGCCGTCAGAGACCCTGTAATATCAACTCAACAATGCATGTTCTACAACTACAGCTACAGCTACCAGTACATCTACTACAGAGCATGCACGTAGTCAGTCCCACAGATACATACAATCTAAGAACAGGCAGGGAGGTGTGAAATGTTTTACTGGACAACAGGTGTTTTGGAGTTGTAACTAATAAAAAAAAAATCGAAAACGAAAGTGTACAAAAAAAGACATTTCTCGAGAGTTGGATATGAGTTTGTTTCTTGAACTGTTTCATCTGAACAAGCAAAAACATGCAAACCAGCTGGTACTAACAGGAAGCTGGACACTGAGAGAGGATTAATAGGTGTGGACAAACCTTCCCGCTGAGCGTGCTCAGAAGAGTGTTTGAGAGGAGGTGTGCAGATCCTAGTGTAAGAGAGGCGGGAAAGTATGCCTCAGAGACACTCTCTCACCGCAGCCCCAACCAAGCAAGAGAAAAGACAACAGAAACATGACTGCTCACACTCACCACCAGCGTCAGGAGCTCACGTGACTAGATTGGGATAAAGCTGGCAAGTATAAAGTACAGTAAGGGGTCCTGGCTGGGGCCGGAGACGGGCTGGGGGTGGGGCACACCAGGGGGCTCAGCAGCTCTAAGACTGATCCGTGGACCCACCCGTAATGTCACCCCAAAATAAAGTAGCCCGAGAATCTAAACCACGTCCCTCGCGTTGGGGTTGGAGGGGGAGTGGTCTGCCAAACTGGCTTTCGGTTTGGGTGGGATATGATGGGGCTGCTGGAACTGGATGAATACGATCAAAATAAACAAACAAACTCTTGACTGAGCACAAGAAAAGATGACATTTCAAAGTACCAGGTGAAGGTGAAAGAAACGTGACCACTGATAGTGAAGTTATCTAGGAGTTGGCGGGAACCTCCCTGGTGGGGTCTCCTGAGCCCTGCGCACCCCAGGTCCTGGGTGAATTGGGAAAAGGTGGGCAGGCTGGCCCAGAGGAGGGGGCTGAGGTAGGTGCAGAGCTCAAGGCCCCCCGGACCTCCTACCCTGATGCCACAGCCCCGACGATACAAGTTGCCACCCTGAGCCAAAACGAAGCTGCCCCCACCCCACGGTCCTCCACAGGCGCTTTCCACCTCAGGAAGGGCTCTCAGTTAGTCAGAATGGAAAGGGGGCAAAACCAAAATGGTGGAGCTAGACAGAAATGGAAGACCAAAAAAACAAAACAAAACAAAACAAAAAACAAAGGGCTTCCATAGGATGCCCAATCCCTAAACCGAGCTCTCAAGCCCCTTGGGGGTAGAGGCCACATTTCCCCCTGTTTGGAGTTACCTGCCAGGTACAGCATGGTACCAAGTCCAGCTATTCAATGGACTCTCTGAATATGCACTGAGTTTGTGATGACTCTCACCAGGTTGCTTGCTCATGTGCTGAAGGAGCATCATTATTCTCAGGGGAAGAGATGGGATGCATGGGGTAGGGTTGCAGGAGCTGGTACAGGTACAACTGGGTCATCAGGCCCCTGTGAGCCCTTGGGGCCTGGACTGATGAGCGTTCCCCAAAGAGTCTTGTGTGGCCCCGCCCCTGAAAGGCTGCTCACAGGCAAATAACGGGCCAATCTGCCAGGCTCATAATTTAGAAGGAAGAAGGTCATGGTTCCCCTATCGGCTGAAAGGTGTTAAAAGAAAGAAAGGCAGAGACCTTCCTTCTCTGGCTTAGTAACCCTGTTCCACCAGGTCCAAAGGCAGGGCTGAGGCCGGGGGTGCCCGGTCAACACATGAGCAAGTCAATCTGTGTTCTGACTATGGTGGGCACACACTAGTCACTGACCTGGAGCACTTCCCTGAGGCTTCCTGGGCGAGCCTGCACCCCAGGAGGGATGGGCACCTCTGGGCTGAGGATTTACTCCTTACACTAACCCAGGCTGGGGTGGGCAGGTGGTCTGGGAGCACACTCCTGAATACGGTTCACTAACAGTGCAGCAATGAGCATGGCTGACCTCAAATGGCCTGCGGGAGATTTCGCTCCCAATGGAGATGGCTACAAATAAAACACCATTGATCCTGGAAAAAAAATGTGGTTGGAATGACCTTGGGGGGGTTAGGAGTTAGAGGATGGGGGGGACTCACACCTGGCTTTGGGGGTCCGGGAGAGGGTGGGGTGACAGCAGGGGGTACAGACTACAGGGAGACGCTCTCCGACTCACAAAGAACCCCATGCTGCCCTTTAAACTTGCCATGAAGTCAAGGAGAACGGGGTGGGGAGAGAGGCAGGGTTAATTTCGGGTTAAAGTTTAGTTTCATAATCCAAGTTATAAAAAGAAACTGGAGAAAACCAACAACCAACAACACTCAAAAACCTCGAGATTGTTCTTTTTATCTTTCCCCATCCCAGGCACAGGTAGGACCGAGGCTTTTTTTTTTTTCATATCAAAAAGCTCAAGTTAAAAAATCAAACAGAACTGGGAGACATGATGCAGCTGTGCACCCTGCCCCAGGCCCGGGGGTGGGATGGGGACCAAGGGACACTGGCCGGAGGACAGAGGGGTCACTGGAGACTGGCTAGGGCGGATGGAAGCTGGGGGTACCCAGCTCTCTGGACCTGCTTGCCCGGCTGCCACTCACCAGCTCTCTGGCAGACTGTCTCTCAGCAGCCCCCCAAGAATTCCCTGGTCCCCTCTAATGCAACCCCAATGGATGATTTGGGGGCATGGGTCCTTTGTAGCTGCAAGGCAGTACCAGTTTGCATGGAACGGATTTTGACTGATGTTTTCTAATGGGCCTCACTGTGCCAGTTTCTTAGCACCCAGGGTTTGGGTTTTTGGCATTTGCCCTCTGGGCTTTTAGCACTCCATTCCCTGGTACTCTGACAGCACCCTGCCCGCCCCACCCTCCTCAGAGACCTGTTAAATCATACTAAAGTGCTTCCCGGGGTGTTCCAGTGCCCTGCCCATGGGGTGGGACAGGGAGAGAGCTGCACACCACAGATATCAGTTTAGGGAGCAGCGGGGTGGCGGAGGGAGGCTGGGATGGTTGCTGCAAGGGAGCCCAGTGCAGGACAGAAGCCCTGGCGCCCAGGAAGGCAGAGGGCATTAGAGGGGTGTGTCCCGCTCTGGCCTGACCTCACGGGCCCACGGGGCTCCAGACCTCTTAAAAGGGTGGATTTGGGGACTGGGGCAACCTCAAGGGAGAGAAAGCCCCGATTCCCTTGGGGCTGGAGCCCAGGGGCCTTGCTAAGAAGAGAGCAGGGCAGCAGGTAGCAAGTAGCAGCTTCATCCCTGCACTGAGGTCAAGGGTTGACCAGACATCTGGCGGTCAGGGGGCCTGGCTTGAGTGAGCTCAGAAAGCCCACCTGCTAGGTGCAGCAGGGGCCAAGAGGACAACCTAGTACCTCTCTGGCTGGGTCAGAGGCCCAAGCAAGGGAGCCTATTGCATCAGCAAAAGCCAGGGAGGGGAGTAACCACAGGTGCCTAGAGCCAGTACCTGGGTGAAGGAGCGGTCCAAGGTCCAGGGAAGCTCAGCCTGCCCTTGTCACGGGAGCAGAATAGTCTACCTTCAGCTTGCAGTGCTGCGGCTGTCGCTGACCTCTGGCGGGAGTTGCCCTGGGTGCCAGGCCTCACCCAGGCCTCCCTGTCCCCGCCCCCTCCCCGGGCCGTGGTGAGGGGAGTGTTGGACAGATGCAGCCACACAGATCTGACAGGGCCTTTACCTTCCCCTGCACACTGGGCATGCCTGGGAGCCGCCTGCCCCGTACACCTTCCTACCTGATCCTCGGGCCGCTGCCACCGCTGCTGCTGCCACTGGTCCATAAGCTGCTGCTGGGAAGCCTGCAGAGAGGAGGGCAAAGAGTCAGGAGGGAGCCTGGCAGGGACCTGGGCTGACCTCTTCCAGGCCGCCTGGCCCCAGCCCTCACAGGGAACACGGCCGGGGAAAGGGTTCGGGTCAGCTTTGAGGGGGGATGGACACAGATCAGTGGCTCTAGGCTTCTGGAAGGCACAGCATCTCTAGGTGTGTTTGATTCTCACACACTGGTCACCCAGGAGTTCTTTCTAGAAGCTGCAGAGGAGGAGAAGGAGGAGGAGGAGGAGGAAGAGGAGGAGGAGGAGGAGGGGAGGAGGAAGAGGAGGAGGAGGACCTCCTCTTGAGGACGGGGGCTGAGCTCCCTGCTGGCCCTCAGTCACAAGATGGCTCCCCAGGGCATGTCTGGGGCAGGCTGATGGTGGCTGCACTGGCCTGCTGGTCCCTGAGGGGGCTGGCACTGGGAAGCTGGAGCGTGACAGCCTCCTGACCGGCCGCTGGGCCGGGGGGGGGGGGGGCTCACTCTTGGCTACTCTGCAGAGGCTCTGCCTTCTTGCCTCTGAACTTGTCAAAACTTCATGTTGTTATCATTGCAGTCCCCGGCCTGGGCAAAGCACTTGGGGGTCCCAGGAGCTGTGTTAGATGGAGCCACAGGTGTGAGGGCTGCCAGGCATGTGTGTGGCGAGCCCTGTGGCCTTGTTTGTTCTCCGTGTTTCACCCTCCTGAGGCAATTATTGTGGGGACTTCAATGTGGCTCCTTGTCAGATGAAGCTGGCATCCTAGGGGGTCTATGGAGTGGCCCTCCATCAAGGCCTGAGCTATCTAAAAACTTGGCAGCAAGGTTGGGAGGATGGGAATAAAAGTCAGGGGGCCAAGGTGCTGGCTGCACAATATCCAGATGAAGGAAGAGGCAAGCCAAGCCCCCTCCCCTGGGCCCCTCCTGGCCACTAGCCTGTGTGCACACGGCCACACACTGGGATGCACACAGATCCACCCCCACACCCTTAACGACAAACATCCTCTGCCATCAAGCAGACACCGGGAGGCCTGACCCCGAGACCCGTTTCTGACGCTGTGGTTTTTAATGATGTGCCAGAAGCCAGCCACAAGCAAACTCAACAAACAGCCCCCGAGAGAGCTGCTCAACTTAGGCCACCGAGCCTTTCCAGTGAGGGCCTTCCAAGGACGAGAGGGAGGGAGACATGCACCGTATGGGCAGGGAGCAGAGGAGGAAAGAAAGGAGAGTCATCCTCTGAACAGAGCGAACTAGAAGCCCACTAAGCTCTAGGACTACTGTCCCCGCGACACGGTACTACAGGGGGAAAGAAGTCCAAGGGGGAGCAAACTACTCTAAAGGTCAGGCTAAGCTACTTAAAATGCCAATGAAATGAGACATACTTGCATTTAAATATGGTAATAGGGCTGTTGAAGGGGGAAAAAGAAAGATCCAGGTGAAATAAATGTACATGCTTGTCCCAGGATGGGGAAGGGGCCTCCCAGCTCTCATGAAGACTGGGTCTGAGCCTGGAGGCTGCTCCCTTCCCCAGAGGGTGACAGAGAACCCCCGGGGGAACCAGGCCGAATTCTGAAGATGTGGGTGTTGGCAGAAACTGCTGAAGGAAAATAAGGAAGAAGTCAAGTTATTTCCCTTTGTCCCGACCCTGTCCACCCAGGCCCCTGCCGCAGGTACTGAGTGGACTCAGGGGACACTGGGGGAGGAAGATCAAGTTATTCTTCTGCACTTTCTTCCCGAGGCCTTGACACAGAGGGTTTCCTTGGAAGCCTGAGAAGGTGCTGGTTGGGGGAGGGGAGCGTGGTCAGTAAGAGGACTTATTAACAAAAGGTCTATTTTCTAGAGGTAAGTGCAATTTGGACAAAAGACTGAGAGAAAGGGGAAGAATAAAAAACCTTTTCCAAGAAAGGAAATCCATCATCCTTAAGTCTCATATAAAAGCTCCTGCTGGAGGCTGGGCAGAGGGCCGTAACTTCCCCATAGGCACCCAAATGCAGGCTGAGCAGGCAGTGGGTGAGAAGAGGCTGCTGTAGGCGGGGGAGAGACACCTGCCTAACCTGCAGCAGGACCCCTCCTCCTGAGATGCCAGGCTCACTGACCCTTGACCACCTACCCATGTGGCGGCCTCCTGAGGGGAGGAGACGGTGCCAGCACCAGCGTCCTGCACCAGGGGGTTGCTCTCTTGTCCTGGTCGGCACCCAGTACACTGGCCACCTTCACCCCAGATATGGTCTCAGGTGACCTGGTGGGCAAGCTTGTGGGAAACGGGCAAGCACAGATACAGGACAGGTGTGCCAGGTGTGTGAGAGTTGGGGATATGTATATTTATGAGATGTGAGTATGTGTGGATTGGGTGTATTTATGTGTGTGTGCTGGGTGAGCTGGTGTGTTATGTGTATGCTTGTATGTTGGATGTGTGTGTATGTGTGTGTTGGGGTATGTGTATGTGTGTTGGGTACGTGTTTATGCGTTTGGTACACGTTATGTGTGTATATGTGTACTGGGGTGGGTTGTGTGGTGAGCATGTGTTGCACATATGCTTGTGAGTTGGGGTGTGTGTGTGCATGTATATGGGTACATATTTATGTGCTGGGAATGTGTTTTGTGTGCTGGGTAAGTTAGAGCTGCCAGAGGCCAAGTACATATATCACGATGACCTCAGCCCAAGGTGAGCGGCATAGTTGTCTGCGGAGCAGGTCCCATGCAGAAGGTCCTGCTGGACGGGACCGCTGTGGGCTGTGGCTGGTCCTGACAGGGCCGAAAGCGCAGCCAAGAGAAGTCTTGCAGGACTGCCTTGGCCTGTTTCCAGCATCTCCCCAGGCCCCAGGGAGGCAAGGGTCAGGCCTGGCTGAGGGTGGTCAGAGGAAGAGCACGGGGGCTAGGAAGGTGATCTGGCGGCGGAGCTCTGCGTTCTGGGTGTCCCTGGGAATGGAGTGGAGGTCTGTCATCCACATAGCTTTCCTGGCCAACCCATAAAGTGAGCAACCGGGCGGGTGAGCGCAATAAATACTCAAGTGCACAGACCAGGAGCCTAGCTGGGGCCCAGTCCTGGCTCAGCCGCTCACTGTGTGACTTTGGTCAAGTTGCTGACCCTTCCTGTGCCTCGATGTGCCTAAAAGGTACATCTGTAAAAGGGATGACCATATCAGGGCAAGATTCACGTGTGCCAAGTGGCAAATCTGCCTCAATGGGTGTTAACTCTCATTATGCCGAGACTTATTAAGTCTCCATCCAGCCACCAACCCTATCTTCAAGACAGGACTCTTCCCCAGGTGGGCGTGATCCACCTTCTTCACGGTGGAAGCCGTGGTCAGATGCTCATGAGCACACAGGGGCCAGATATCTGTGGTCTGTAATCCTTTCCCAATGTTCCACCTTCACAGAGTCATTACAGTGGAGCTAAATGTCCACAGCTCAAAATGAGGACACATCCTGTTTAACTCCCCACAATGGTACCGGGACCAAGCAGAGAGCATGGCCAATACTTGGCAGATGTTGGCAGTGAATCCAGCAGGAAGCAAAAAAACCTTTTGCCAATCAAATCTCAGAGGGCCCAGAGCTCCAGGCTGGCTAGCTGGGAACTCAGGAACACAGAATGTTTCTTCTATTTGGAAAACTTCCATTCAGAGAGATATATTTGGGTACAAAAAGAATGAGATGCTAATGGTGAAATTCCAGGCAAGAGTTGTCCTTGGGGGTACACTCGAGACCCACTGTTAACGGCAGGGTCACCAGCGTGGGGTCAAAGCCTGGCCTCTAGCCCTGCCTTGCTGTGCGACTTGGGCACAGTCCTTCACTTCTCTGTGCCCCGAGTGATTTCTCTCTGCTGTAAGGAGGGTAGACAGGACAGCTCTGAGGTCTCATTATCACGGGCCCTGCACGGCCTGTTTGTGGAGGGGGTAGCAAGCCTTATCCTCTAAGGCTGGTGCCAATATAGCTCTGGGGGTAGTAGCCTGCCTACGTGACAGATGCCGCCACCCCACCGACAGCAATGATATACTTTGCTGAACTTGCGGGAGCTGATATGCTCCATTACTGATTACAAGTCAATAGGCATTTTGAGGTTTGGGGGATTTTTTTTTTAAAGAATTCTATCATGCATACCTATTTTTTTTTTTTTTTACTGTTTCTGTGGCACTTACTGGTTTCTGCCTTACCTAAGCACAGCTATTTTTATACACCTATCTTATTTCTCTTGCCGGGTGACAAACTCTTCTAGGGCAGGAACTTGGTCACATGTCCCACTTGGGATCCAGCTGAGTCCGCCCCACAGGAGATTCTCACCAGCTGACAATGCGTAGGATGCTGAGCCAGGGCACAAGTCGGGCTGGGAGTTGCTGCTCTGGGTCCTGAAGGCACCCCCACCTACAAGTCTAGCAGCCTCCCCACTCCCATGATCCTCTCCCAGGGCGGCCAATCCAGATGCCCCCAGGAGTGGACCAAGGCACTTGTCCAGTGGAGGGTACCTGGGCTATGGCACAAGGAAGCCCTGCTCTGTCCCAGGCACTGATTTTCAACCCTGGGCTGAGAACCACCTGGAACCAATTGGGAGCTTTGCAAATGCTGATACATTGTCCCACCCCTGGGGGTTCCTGATTTACTTGGTCTTTAGTGTACCAAGGTCACTGGGGCCTCTAAAAGCTATATATATATATATATATATATATATATATATATATATATATATATATATATATATATATATCTATCTGTGTGTGTGTGTTTTGTGTACTGGGGATTGAACCTGGGGAGGGGAAGGGATTGGTTCCTACCACTGAGCTACACCTCCAGCTCTTTTTATTTTGAAATAAGGTTTTGCTAAGTTGCTAGGCTGGCCTGAAATCTGTGATCCTTCGGTCTCAGCCCCTCAAGTACTGGGTTACAGGTGTGGACCACCACACCGGGCATAGGTAGAGGATCTTTGGCTTAAAGTCACTCAGTGTTTGGAAAGTCCACTTGCACTGCAAGTCTGTGCACTCTGCTACCCCTCTACCCTAAGGAAGGAAATGGTCCCCTAAGAAGACGGCGCAGGGTCCCATTCCTACAGCCAGTATCGTGACAGCCACTGCAGATAGCCCCATTCAGGAGCGGTCCAGTCCTGCCTGGGAGAGCCCTGGCTCTCTCCCCACTGACAGAATCAGGTTTGTGTCTTTTACAGGCCTTCCAGGGGATTCTGCCGTAGGCTGAAGGCTGAGAGGAAGCCTTGGGAGACTTCATTTATTGAACACTGGAAGGGCACTGCCCCCTGTCTCTTGTTGGGGGCTATTGGATCATGAACCTTTTTCTTTGTCTCTTTCTCCCCTTCTTGGAATGACAAGACCATTTCCCTGCTGGGTCGTGGTTCTGGCTCAGTCAATACTTTGTTCTGTGACCTGGGATGAGTCAGTGGACTCCTCTGTATCTCTCAAAAGGAGCCAGGAGGCCGGGTGTGGTGGCACACGGTTGTAATCCCTGCGCTTGGGAGGCTGAAACAGGGGGATCGCACAGGTTCGAAGCCAGCCTCAGCTACTCAGTGAGGCTCTCAGCGACTTAGTGGGACCCTGTTTCCAAATAAAAATATAAAATAGGTCTGGGAGTATAGCCCAGAGGTAGAAGGCCTCTGGGTTCCACCCCTAGTACCCCCCCCCCCAAAATAAAGAGCCAAGAGAATTCTGCAGCGCTAATGGCTCCAAGAGATGTGATTTTTGCGGGGGATCTTTCTGAAAGCCCATTATGAGCATTTTCTAAAGCTGGGCTTGCTGAGAACACTCTACTCCCTCCGCAGCACGCCCTGCTTCTCCCCACCAGCAACTTCTATAGACGGTTTAAACATTCTTGGCTACATCCAATGCTGCTTCACTGAATCCAAACACTAAAAAACAAGGAACTGTCACCCAGAATGTAGGAAATATGTCCTACAAGAGTTTGGAAACACTACCATCTGTCAGTCTGGCTGGCCAGGATGTTCCCTCCTCCCACCCGGGAGCCTGCCCGGGGCACAGGGCTAGTTCTTCTATTGCCAATGCACAGCTCTGACTTCTGTGGAGAGGAGAGAGTGGTGGCTGCCAGTGGGTGAGGCTGGAATAAAGCGGGGTGACGCATTTTTGGAGAAGGACCTTGGTTCATATCAGAACTAAGAAGCTAGAGAGGAGGCAACATTGGTCAGCTAAAGGGGCACATTTACATGACCAAATGGTAGTATTATGCTTTTAAGGAAGCTGCTGTATGTCCACTTGAAGAAGAACAAAACAAGCCCTGAATTCTTGGCCTTTAAAATAGGAATCTGACTTAGGCACACCTTTTCAGGAGCAAGCCAGGGGATGTCAACAGCGTCATCCCAGGCATCCCAGGAGGACGCCCGACAGGGAGGGTGGGGCTGCAGCCTGGGCCAGGGGGACAGGAAGAGAATGTGGGTCAGGAGCGCCTCAACCTCAGCTGTAGCTGAGAAAATGACTCATTCAGAACCTGACAACTGTGTGTCTGGAGAGGAAGGCAGGATAGCAAATGGGAAGGCCAGGCCTGTCCCCTGGAGAAGGTGAGGGATGCATGGCTCAGGCTGGTCCCCCGTGCTCCTGTTGCTTAGGCAAAGAGAGAGATTCTGTGGTCCACAGCCCTAAAGCTATTGATGTCTAAAACAGGGAAGGCACATAAATTTCCCCCAGTAAAATTTTCAACAATTGCCATTTAGCTACATGTTTAAGAATATGTTAACGCTTCAAAGGCTTCCATGGAAGCAACAGCAAACCCCTGTGAGGTTTCAGGGCCTATAGTCGCCCCTCTTCCCCCATGACAGGGTGTGGAAGCATTAAACAGAAAAGCAGGAGCACCCTTGGAAGTAAGGAAGTCCCCGGAAGAGGGAGCCAGCTGGGAGTGGACAGTGTGCGTCCGCAGAGTCCTTCTGGCTCAGGGAACCGGAGGAGAAAGGGCCTGCCAGGGCAGGCAGACAGTCTGTGATATTTTTGCCTTCCCCCTTCCAGTAGTAATGTTCCAAACTGTGTGCCCGCTGGATCCCCTGGGGGGCCTAGAAACACACTTGAGCCTGGGCTCTAGCCCCAAAGACCTGGGGGCTATCAATGCTCACAAGTGCTCAGGTCTTGTGCACCCAGCACTTCTTGCTGAAGGACCCCAGGCTCAGACCTCTGGCCCCATCACTGGTCAGTGAGGGTCCCTCCCCTATGAAGTGGAGACCCTCTACCCTGTTGTCCCTCAGTAGGATGTTTCAGGTGCCCAAAGGCAGACAGACAGATGGTCTACTGCTGTGGTGAGCTGCCACAGGAGCCTGGGGAGAGCCCAGGTGCTGGGGGAGGCACTTTTGGGGCTCAGGGCAGCAGCTATTTGCCGACTAGTACAGAAATATTTTAACCTCATGGTACCCAGTAGGTGATACCACTGCCTACCAGCCCTCATTGAAAGGGAGGATGGAAGAACAGGCTTGGCTATGTCTCACTTTCCTCGCCTTAAAAGATAGATTTTTTTTGTACATGTGTAGCACTGGGGATTGAAGCCAGGTATGAGGGCATTCTACTTCTGAGCCATACCCCCAGCCCCATTTCATATTTTATTTTGAAACAAGCCCTCACCAAGTTGCTGGGGGCCTTGTTAAGTTGCCGAGGCTGGCCTCTAACCAATGATCCTCCTGTCTCATCCACACCTGGCTAAAGACCTGGCTTTGGTGATGAGAAAGTCATCATGATACTGATAATAACACCTACACACCCATGGAGCACCTCCCACGCCCAAGGAGCTTCCCGGGGCCACCACAAGCCCCGGCTCTGCCTTCTCACGGCAGGGCTCAGGGCCAGGGAGGCGGAAGGAAATGGTACCCAGCAGAGGGTAATGCATGGTGGTAAAATCCAATTTTCCATAGCTCCTAGTCCTAGGACCCGAGTTAAGTGACGTAAGTATCCTGCCTGCCTCATGTTCCTCCTTCCTAAAACCCCGCTGACACTGCCTCCCTTTAGGTTGCCGTGAGGACTTGGAGATGACGGCACTAGTTCTCCACACAAGGGGAATAATAACTTTTATTCCTATTTTTATTATTATTGCCCAGGGTATTAGCAGTGGAGCCCAGGAATCCCTGGAGAAATTTGTTCGTTGCTTCCAATTCTAAAATCCTATTAATTTACATGATATTTGGCATCCAAAGGGCTTTTACAGGTAACACTTATAATTTGCTTGTGAGCAACGAGGGGTAGTTTTATCTGAAGTGCAAGCTGTAACTTGGTGGGGGAGGGGGAGGAGGCAAGGTTTTGCTGGCTGGGGAGGACTGGGGACGGCCTCAGCCCTGTGACATGGTCACCAGTGGATCTCCAGCCCTGGTGCTCGCGCCCACCAGCTGGGATGACACT
>NC_137802.1:37997333-38202333 GCF_963383645.1 Muscardinus avellanarius
AGAAGTGTTACTGAGAGGCATTCTTATGGGAAGAAGTGATGGCTGGGGCCCAAGGGCCTCCTTAGACCACGAGAAGTCTCATGCTGAAGAGGACAGAATGAGAAGAGAGAAGAAAACCAAACCCCCGAATGTCAGAGCCACATCCAGGCTTCCTTTACTTGGGAGAGAGAAACAAAATTCTTATTTTGTTTAAGCCATTATTATTTGTTTTATTGTTTTTCTTTTCTTCCCTTTTAAAACTACCCCATTCAGCATTTAAGCATATCATTTCTCTGCCAGGGAGATACTTCCATTCCTTACCAGCTAATTGTGTGTGTGTGTGTGTGTGTGTGTGTGTGTGTGTGTGTGTGTGTGTGTGTGAGAGAGAGAGAGAGAGAGAGAGAGAGAGAGAGACAGACAGAGGATTGAACCAGCAATTAATTGGGCAATCCACCTCTGAGCTATACCCCCAATACTTTTAAAACAATTTTTGTTTTGTAACAGGGTCTTGCTCAGTTGCTGGGAGTCTTACTACATTAGTAAGGCTGTCTTTGAACTTGTAATCTTCCAGTCTCAGCCTCCCAAATACTGGGATTATAGGCGTATACCATCATGGCTGGCTACTAGCTTGATTTTTTTTGAAGTGAGCCAGTGTATAAAGCAGCCCACCTTAGTCTCCACAGAGCTTCCCTCTGCCTGGTAAGATGATACTCAGTGGGTCTGACTACTGATCCTCTCTCCCTCGGCTGCAACATAAGCATTTTGAGAGAACCAGATACCCAGTTCCTAATCTAGTGCCTGGTGATCAGTAAGCGGTGGTGGTACTGGGGATGGGGGATAATGGGTGTGAGGGTGGGTGACTCCCTGGCTCCCCTTGAGGATGCCATGCCACGCCCTCACTGATATACAGACCCAAGGAAGCGCGACCTGGCAGACATGAATGGAAAACCACTGAAGCCGACACTGAGGCTTCACACTGAGACTCACAATTCCTAAAATGTCTAATTTTGTACCATTTCCTAATTTACAAGGCACATTCCCATACACACACACACATTATCCTTTAAGTTCAACAACCTGGCTTAACTAGGCACTTCCACTGTCCACAGGCTAAAAGGTGCGGCTAAGTGGCCATATGAGACCTGGAAGTGAGGCCCTCTAGCTTCACTCCCAGGCACATGTGGGGCTCCCCAGGTGTCTCCGCCAACCTGCACTGTTACAGAGTCAAGAAAGTAAGTGACATGCACACCTACATGTAAGTCCTGGTACACAAGCACATGCATGAGCTCACACACACCTGACACACAGATGTGAGGGGCTCTGGATGTTTCAGAGTCATTTTCGCAGAGGAAGGGGTATGGGTGGACCGTGCAGCTGGTACATGCAGATGCTCTGCTCTGTTCAAGGACAGATGACCTCAAGCCGGCCAGCCCGGCCCTGGAGGATGCGGAGGGCTGGGAGGGGGCGGCAGCCAGGGAGGGGGGTTAGCATGCTTTTAGAAACTGCACCGGGCTGTCTCTGGCGCTGGTTATTCTGTGCATTCACCTCCCCCGGAGCGAGAACAGGACACTGTCAGGCTAAGAGACGGCAGCACACAGCATGTCCGTGGTAAACAATTTATTTTTCTACCTCAGTTGCTTACAGGGGAAAAAAAATAAAACGTCATTAGGGAGCAGCACAGATGAACCATTTACAGAGATGAAGGAAACTCACAATGGCTGAAATGTCTGGGAAGCAAGCATACGAGGACAGTTCACCGAATGAAGCAAAGCAATTCACAGCACACCAAAATAAGGAGGGGGAAGCCATACAAAAAAAAAAAAAAAAAAAAAAAAAAAAGCAAACAAAAACTCATAAAAAGAAGCCTGCTGGAAAATAAAAGGAAACTAAGCAATTATTACATCAAGCATCTTTAATGAGATGAGCCACACTGCACATATTGGGTCCTTAAGGATGCTGACATCAAATGCATGGATTCACTCACATCAGATGCAGCAAGGGGAAGCACATGGGTCACTTCTCACAAACTATGAGCAGAGATGAGGGGTGGCTCTTGGGAGTCCCACGGAGCTATATGCCATTAACCCAAGAGAGTGAGGATCTCTCTTGGGTTAGGATCATGGGAAGGGTCAGGATCATGGGAAAAGATCCTTCTGGGAGTGACCCTCAGGGGTGCCAGGCCTGACATGTGGCCTGGCTGGGGTGGGCCTTCAGTGCCCAGTACCTTCCTAGCCTAGTGGTGCAGGGAAGGCAAGGCCAGCATGGGAGGGAGGGACCTGGTGCGAAGTGGGGCTCATGTGTCCAACCTGTGGCAGGGCCAGGGGGCTCTACTGTCCCTTCTCAAAGACAGATGCTATTTATGGCAGTAGCCAGGGAGACACTGGCCCTAGACAACAAACAGATTAACATTTATGGTTTCTCTTATAGATAATGGGGTTTTTTTTGCATTTTTATTAGAGGGTTTGTGTGTGTTCACTTACCAGAAGACATGTGTTCTCCCAGTCACAGAACCACAACCCCTAAAGACCACCAGCACCCAAGAGCTCACCCTGTGCAATGCCAACAAGCCTGCTTGATTGTTATTTAAAAAAAATCGATACCTTCTTCCAGGATTCCCCTGAGGAGTCACTACAGTGTCTGTGAGAAGTTCCCCTGGCCCTGATACATACTGGGGAGTTAAGGGTGGATTACAATGCATACAGGAGGAAAGATGGGAGAGGACAGTTGAGTAATTTTTTTTTAATTGAGTAAAGCATGAGTTCTTTTCCAAGAACTAAAAACAAGAAAAAAGAACATTCGTTCAAACAGGCAGCTAGGATAGAGTCTCAGTGGGCACTGGAAGCAGCTGGGGTGGCCCAGGTCAGAATTGTGTCCTCTCTCTAGAAATGGTGGCAAACCCAATTTTGCTATGCCTCGATTAAGAGCTAGTTGATAAAAAGTACGTCTTGTGAAATCGTCACATAGTCTGCAAAGTGAAATAAGAACAGAAATTAACAGATTAAATTGAAGTGAGAAGCCCAGAGGGGCCAGATGAGAGGGAAAGGGGGATGGGGGGAACCATGATCACACTTAACAGCAATTCTAGACTGAATCCTGATCTCAATCCAGGGCTGGGAACACACCCGGAAGAGAAAGGGGAGTGGCTGGCCACCACCCAGCTTCTCTAGAAAAGAACTGCTCCCCACCGGAATAATTACCAACAGCATCTGGCCCCTTCTTTCAGAACACTCTATTTATTCTCAAGAATCGGCAAAGGTGGGCAGAGTAGGAACCGCTAAACCCCAACCGAGCAGCCTGGGATTTGCTGCAAGGAAGTGATACCTGGACCCCCAACCAGAAGATGGGATGTTCACAGGCTGGGCAGATGCTGGTGCAAACAGGGATGCTTTGTAAAGGGATAAACTGCGTCTTCCTAAGGGGATCTGCGCTCCCTGGCAAGTGGGTATAAGCAGAGAGGATAGGGATGGCCAGCAGCCCCGGGACCTGGGCTTTCATCCCTCTTAGCTGCCTCAGTGGCTCTGGTAGGATGAACAGGCTAGGATCTGGGATCTGCACATAGCATAGGGGGATAGGAAGTAGAAGTGGACACACGGTGAGGACACTAACTGACCATAGGACAGCTGTGCCGATGTTGCTGGGGAGGAGTTTGCTCACACCTGTTTGTGTGTGTCTCACGTACCTGCACCATAACGAACCTCCTCCTTAAATTCTGGAGCAGTACCACCCAACAGAACTTACAGCCAAAGAAATGTTTTACTTTCTGCACCAAGGGAGTCACCAGCTACATGTGGCTACTGAGTAAATGAAATGTGCTTAGTGTGACTGAGGAACTGAGTTTTCGTTTTTTGCTCAATTTTAATTAATTCAAATCTCAATTTTCGTCTCTAGTATTATGTGCTGGACAAATGGTGGGGTGTGGAAGTTAGGACTGGGACAGCCTTGCTTCAAATCCCGGCCCTTCCCCTGGCTTTGCAATGGTCCCTGGGACACGGTTTTCTTCCTCTCTTGTGCCTCAGGTCTCCAATTGCAGGGGAAAACCCAAGAACATGGCACATTCATGGCACAGAGGAGGGCTTCCTCAGGATAGGCCAAGGATCCCTGGAAACCGCCTTGGTCCTGGGGGATGCTGCAGGGGAAGCCACCCCACTCACACCCCATGACCCGGAACTTCCTATAGTTGTCTCTCTGTCCTGTCTGACTCACACAGTCAGAGAGGTGCACAGACCCCGAAGACCCCAAAACCCCGTTTATAGGTGAGTGAAATGAGTCTCAGGAGTCAAGGGCCTGCCATAGCCATCTGGCCACAGGGCACGGCTCTAAATATCCCCACCTATTATTGTCCACCCAACTTCTTCCCCACTCTAAGCCTTGGGCTGAGGCTGACGGCATCCCAAGCCTCACTGTGCCTGCCTCTTGCCTGTCAGCCTAAGAGTTGCCCCTCCAGGCCACATCTCCATGCCCTTTGCGTCTGAGTCCTCTAAGACCCGATGCTCCCTCGGATGTCCAGCTCCTGTGCGAAGCTTCCCCATCAGCAGGAACCTACTCCTAACATCTTCTCTGCACACCTTGGCTGACCTGTCACACAGACACGCTCAAGCGCCTGGTGTATGGGTAAGGCAAGCTGGCCTCTGCAGGACAGTGTCCTTCTGCATCTTCACTGGACCATGCTCACCCTGGCTGGGTTCCCAGGCCTGCCAGCTACCGTGGGGACAGAGTGGTCCAGGACTGTGTGCAGGCATCACTGTGCACTCGGCTTCAAGTTTCTGATGTCCACAAAGAGGGAACAGAGAATCCATGCTGCGCTGCCCTGCCCAGGATGGATCGCGAGCCCAACCCTCACAGCACAACACCAATGCACATCAGAAAACACCTGAGCCACAGTGGCCAGGTCGACAGCAAGGCAGGCAGCCAGGCGGGAGTCAGTAGACATCAGGAACGCAGACGCGGGGACTGGGGAGGCGGCAACGGAGCCGTGAAAGAAAGTCCTGGGCCTAGAGACCACAACCCAGAGAGAAGAAACTGGAACAGGTTTGAGAAAAAGGAGGGGAGCAGAGGGGCCCCTGCCTCCATTCTCTTCCTCTCCAGTTAAAGCTTCTACTCTCCAGGACCCAGAACCAGCAAGACACTCCAAGCTGCATCCTGATGCTAAACCGGAGTGAACTTGTGAGTCAGAATGTGCAGATCACTGCTTAAATGGAGGTGTGGATGAGCTGCGTTTTCTTTGGGGGTCCTCTCCTTCCTCCCAAATGCAGCCCACCTCCCAAGTTGCCAAAGCCCTGGGAGTCGAAGCCACTTACCTGGGAACTGATAGCCGTAGCTAGGAGCGAATCCTGGGTAGCCTCGGCCATAGGTTGCCACAAAGTTGGGGTAGCCTTGAAGACAGAGAGAAAGAAAGGAGGGAGAAAGAGAGAGAGTGCTGTTAGTCGGCTGCCTCAGACCTGGAGTGGAATCCTGGGGCGGGAGCGATGAGGAACAGCCCGAGTTATTTTCTTTCACAGAATGATTTGTCTCTGGGAAGGGTCTTTGCCCAGGGCCTGGGCCACCTCACTCCCCATGGCTGGGGGTGCTGCTATCAGCTTGCTTATAATTAACCCATATTTGGGCAGCCAGACCTCCTAAAGCCCATGCACTTTCTCTAACCTGCAGAGTAAATGTCACGCATTAGTACCAAACACAGGGTGTGTGCTTGGCCCTGACATTTGGAGAGCTTACCCTCAATGTACTTTACTTTAAAGCTGTTGACAGTAGGAGATTAAAGTCCTTGTAATGCCTCCTCCTGAGGCAGTGGACAACAGGGCCAGCACCACACAGGGCACGGGGTACTCAGGGCTCAGTGTTCACAGGGTTGAGTTTCGCAGTTCAGTGGCCAAAGTCAGGGCTGACCCTGTGCTTCTGAGGAACACCAAGCCTAATCAGCCATGGCCTGGGGAGGCAGGGCCCAGCTTCGTTAAAATGTACATGCGCCACAGCACATGACCCATGTTCAGAAGCCTCAGGCCACGTGTCTTCATAGGCATTTCATGTGATCACTTTTTTCCATAACTCTGTCTCAGCAGATGACCTAGAGTGAGGGCTAGCTAAGGGGCGCTTGGGGAAACTGCTGCTGGGCTGGCCATGGGGTGCACAGAGAACCCTGCTGGTGAGTCCTGGTGCAGCCATGACCTTCCCCAATCTGTTACTGACTCCCTGGTGAGACGTGGCTTCACTCTTCACATCCCTGTCTCTTGGTCCTGGCTATAATGGAGGCCAGTGCAGCCTCCTTGAACTGGACTTTCAGTGGCCCAGGAGATCTATGGCTACCTTCTGTCCCTGCCACACGAGGCTCATTCTGAATCCCTGAACTCAGTGTATAGACAGCTCAGGATGTTCATGCTCTTAAAATACCACCCCTCCCCACAACTTTTGCTTTGGTTGATTTCAGGTTGTCTGGTATCTGAGCCCACTCCCTGTTGACTCTAGGAAGGAGACCTGCCTCCCTCCAGCTCAGACCTTGGGAACAGGTGAACCCAGGCTCAGCCTCGGGAAGGTTTGCCTGGGATCTGCCTCTGGAGCTGGTGGGAAGGTAGGGGTGACTCTGAATTTATTCAGCACGATCCAGAATCCAGAGGTGAAAATGGTGGTTCTCCGTCCAGCTCATTCCTGGGCTGAACCCTCAGCTAGGGCTGGGCTCTGACTTCCTGGCCTCTCCTGTTCCCGAGTCCTGTCCTCTAGCCTCTTTGTCCTTTCTGAGCTCTGCTCACTCTCCTTCCAACAATTTCCTTTGCTGCTTAGAGTAGCCAGAGTAATTTTTCCTGTTTGCCACCAAAGTGCTGGTGTGGTCACTTAGCTGGGTGGATTTAGGGGTTGCCAGGCTCTCCAGTGGTGACCAGTCTCTATGTGTCCCTTCATGTCAATATGACCCCTAAATAACACTCTTTAACATGGGCTCTGGAGGCTGAACACCTACCTCTCCAGTGGATTTGCACACATCACACCAAGCACTTAAAAACCCTGAGAGCCAGGGCTAAAGAAAAAGGATCGTTTACCAAAGTCCTACTCTGCCATCATATGCCAGACTTTGCTGGTCCTCCTGCTGCCCATTCAGAGCTTCTGTGACTCAGAGGTCCAGTGACAGGACCTATGTATTGTCCCTCCCTTCCTATGGATGTTGTAGTTTCTGCTTATGACCAGTACAGCTGCCACCTGATATAGACACTCAAGATATCAGGAGATGAGGGAGTCTTGCCTCTGGCCCAGACCATGCCCTTTGGGATTACATTGGTCTGACTGTGGTGCTCCCCCAGGTTCATATTGAAATCCTAACCCCCAAATGTGATGGTATTAGGACATGGGGGCTTTTGGGAAGTGATCAGGTACTGATAGCAGAGCCCTCTTGAGTGGGATTAGTGCCCCTTTAAAGGAGACTCCAAGGCTGGGCTGGTGGCACAGGCTTGTCATCCAGTATCTGGGAGGCTGAGACAGGAGGTTCACGGCCAGCCTCAGCTACTTAGTGAGGCCCTTTGCAACTCAGTGAAACCCTGTTTCAAAATAAAGAATAAAAAGTAGGTCTGGGGGTGTAGCTCAGGTTTAATGCCCTGGGGTTCAATCCCTAGCACTGAAAAACAACAACAACAACAACAACAACAACAACAAAACAACAACCTAAAGGAGACTCTAGAGATGTTCCCCACCAACAGTGAGGACAGTGAGAAGTGTCATCTATGAGAAATTTGCCAGCGCCTTGCCCAGGCTGTGAGTAATAAATGCTTGCTATCCATAAGCTGCCCAGTCTCTGCAGTTTTCTTGCACCTTCCTGGCCTAAGGCAGGGATCTGCTCTTCCCTTTTCTCTTGAAGCTCGAGTCTTGCTACATGTAGAGCCTTGCAGGTCCCCTGTGGCACAGATGCCCAAATTCTCAACTGAGATCAGCTGTGGCTTCTTTGCCTTGCTGTAGCCAGAGCCTTGCCCATTTGCAGTCACCTCAACCTCACTGGCCCACTGAGTCGTCTCTGCTCCAACAGGACCCACTGCCCGCTCCTTCCTATTTATTTCCCAGCACTTGGTGTCTTCTTGGCAGAAGGCTGCCAGGTGACACAGAATGATCCAGTGGCTTTGTGCTGACTCCTCTCTGAGGGGCAGGAGCTCAAGGGGACCCCGTGTCAGGTCTTGATGGGGAAAGAGGGCCGTGTCCAGAGCTCAGATGCCTTAAATGAACACACACACACTGGTGCCTTCCTTGGCATTTACTTCATGGCTGGGCAGATCAATTCTTCTCCAAATTAATCACCTCCTATCAAATCAGATCTTTCAGCACTAGGTTTCCTATACTATTATTTCAACAACATTGATAAACATTGATAAATATGCAAACAGCCAAGTCACTGTGGCCAAAGGGCTTTGCTAAAGAAAAATGGCTCTCCTGCTTCTAACTTCAGAGCTGGGGGTCTTAAATATTTTAGTGCTAATCTGACAGCAAAAGCATAAGCCCATGAGCCACTTTCCCTTGGCGTGGGGGAAGGGTGGGGGACCGACTGGCCAGCCCCTCACTGTATTTAGGCCATCAGTATGGTCCGATGATATTGCTTTTTCCTGTAATAACTGAAGTCTACAAAAGGAGAGAAAAAAGTGCAGCCAAGTACACCCCAACTTTGGGCCTCACCCCACTCTTTCTGGATAGGTCATTATCATCATCCCCTGAAGGAGAAAGACGAGAATTTGGCACTTGCCAGAATAGGGGATCTCATCTCCACAACCCCATCACCAAATGCCCTCTAGGTCAGGAGATGAAATTATAAATTTATAATACAACATTACTTCAATTTTCCTCTTCATTTATTGCTGTGCAACCCAGCTCTGCTCCAGCGGCTCACAGACCCAGCCACACGGGGGAAATCGGCTGACTGCATATCAATAGCACATTACTGCAGACCCATGTGGACGCTCCATCGAGCCACATTACGGCAGGATGACCCAGCTACCACTTCCATTAGCAGATGGGCCCCTCCCACTCTGGCCACTGCACAATTTATTTGCTCCAGTACTCTGGCCGCCTGATCAATCCCACAGTAATTATCTCTTGTCACTAAAGTAAAAAAATCAAGCCTTCTGCCTGGATGACCACCTTTCTTACAGATCAGCTTTCTATCATAGCAGCAAATTTCAGCAATCAATAAGAGAAGCTGGCTGTGCCCGTGGGTTCCTTTTGGGGCCCCCCAGTTTGGGGTGCTGGCAGAGTCTTTGACTTGTGGCTCTAGATCTTTTCTCTACACCTAGAGACATTTGCATTCTAGATGGGCCCATGACTCGTCCCTTCCCAGGCTCTGTTACTCAGCTACTCAGTCATGGAAAACTGCTCTCATCAGGCCCAACTTGAAAGAGACAAGCAACAAGGGCTGTTCACCCAGGGAGCCACTGGAGTGTGACATATCTGCTGCAGGATGTGCGGAGCACTGCCTGGGGCACAGCACCAGCTCCATGAGGTCTCTGAGCAGACAAAACACCAGGCGCCAAGCGTCCTTCTTAGGCAAAGATGTGATAGCTCCCAAAATCCCCCTGCAAAGAAGCTCACGCCTAGAATTGTTCCGATTGCAGGGTTCCTCCAGATCTGGGCTAGCCTATTTAAAATTTGATAAAAATTATATAAAATATAAACATCTGTTCCTTGGTTGCACAGGCCACAGCTCATGTGCTCAGCGGCTAGAGCATGTGTGAGACGGGTGGCTACCATAGTGGCCAGCGCAGATACAGATGTTCCTACCACCATCTCAGTTCCACTGGACTGCTCTTCTCAGGAGAGGCAAAGAAGAATGGAATCCTGAACTTCCTCTGGCCACCAGAAAACAGCTCAACAAGTGGAGACCTCTTGGGAATGACCCAAACAGGTATTTTGGGGAGAGATAAATCCTGTCTGAGATTACAAAGAAATCAGAGGTGTGACTCTTAAGTTCCAGCCGATCTCCTTCAGATCTGCTAGTGCACTGCAAATGAATTATGGCTCCCCAGTTCTTCTCAATGATGATTTATTGTTTGCTTCCAATTCTAAGGGGCTTAATGTTGGGGAACACTGGGCCAGGATTTCAGGGGGCTTCTCAGTATGAGTGTACATAGAAATGCTTCTAGCTAAAGTGGTTAGCTGGACAACAGTGTCTCTCCATTCCTGGATCTGCCAGGGTGAAGGTTTTCTTCAAAATCTCAGTAATATGCTATTTCTCTACCAACATGTTAAATAAATAGCATGTGCCCAATGAGGCCAAGAGAGTTAAGGGCAGTGGGATTATGTGACTGAGGGCAGAGAAGGCCAAGAGGAATCAAATATATCAACAATCAAGTGTTTGCTTTTATTAAGTCTACTTTCATTAAGAAAAACTAGCAGGCTGCTGCTGCGTTGGGCTGGATAACCTGGGGCTTCTTGCTGCTGCAGGGTGGTGAAGCAGAGTCTGGGGGCTGCAGAAACATCTCTAGGGGACAGAGCTGCTTCCAGTTCTGTCTGGCTCAAAGGCCCTAGGGGTGTCTCCCCTCTTTCCTTGCCTACATTGGTTTTAAGGAATTCCCATTGGGTTGATTATTCTATATTTGTAAAAAAAAAGGCCACGAAAGCTAAAACCAACACAGGCGTAGGTTTTCCCAAAGGGTATGTGTAGCCATATTAAAGAGCGATCAAGAAAGAATAACTGTGCAACTACACACTCACCAGCCTCCCTTTCATGAGACCTGAAGAACAGAGAAAAACTTGAGGGAAATTTAAGAATTAGTTCCACAGAGTCCAAGTCATTTGCAGACCAGGATGTTGGTGTCTCAGCCTCCTCCCAATGGGTCAGAGGCTCTGCTCCCTGCTGTACCTCAGTCCAGGGCAGTGGTTGGCCCGTAGTAGGTACTAAAGAGTATGTGTTGCATGAACAAATTTGAATGTTTTTATGGCTGACAGTCTCACTTCTAAAACATCCCTAGGGGTGCTATTTGTTTTCCCGCTCTTTCATAAGTAAAAGTTTAAGCCTCCTTTGTTAATCAATTATTTATTTATTTTGGTACTAGGGATCGAACCCAAGGACACTCTACCTCCAAGCTACGTTCTTAACCCTTTTACTTTTTATTTTTAAGCAGAATTTTGCTAAGTTGCTGAGGCTATGATCCTCCTCTCCCAGCCTCCCAAGAATTAGAATTATAGGTGCATAACACTGTACCCTTAACTGGTTTTTAAAATATGACTTTCTGCAGGAGCCAAGGCCATCCACCAAGTTGTTGTGAGTGGTGACAGCACTAGCTCCAGGACTGGCATGGAAACACAGTGCACCAGGGAGGTGGCGACCATGGGACTAACAGGGATATGTCAGCCATCTTGCCAAGGGACCAGACTGCCTGATGTCACACTACCACTTCAGAGAAGAGAAGTGAAGAAATAGTCTCAGTGATAAGAGTCAAGGGCTTCAGTCACCGTGTAACGGGTAGCAGTATTCTGGCCTAGTGAGCCCAAAGGTCCAGATGCTGAGAGTGTGTGCAAGTGTGTCTCAGAGGCTTGGTGGGAGCCACTGGCCTGGCTGGGATGAGACTGCTAACCTGACTGGGAGTTCCTTCCCTGGATGCTATGCCTAATTTGTCTCTTCTCCCTGGAACTCTGGTTTTTGCTGGGGCATTCTGGACCTCTTAGGACACCTAATGGCCTCATCCAAGTGGCTGGGTGATTCAGGAGGCTCAGGGCCAACACAGTCTGGAGTCCAGCACGTGGATCTTGGTCAGAAGATGGCAATTCATGGATGATGAGGCTCCTTGGACTGGGGCTGGAGGAAGAGGCTCCATTTGCCATGCAAAAGTCACAAGTTATAGCTGCAGGTCTTGCTAGGTTATTGGTTGCGGACAATAAGTGACTCCAAGAGGTTGTGTGTCAGACACTTACCTAGGGAGTGTGTGTGTGAGTGTGTGTGTGTGTGTGTGTGTGTGTGTGTATGTTGCTGAGAATCAAACTCAGGGCCTTGCATATGTTGGGCATGAGCTCTGACTCTTGAGTTATAATGTCCCTAGCCCTTACCTGAGTAATAATTGGCCCAAAGTCCCCAGTACTTATTAACAATAGCTCTGTTTGAATACAGTACATCTTGGTGATTTGAAAACACATTCCCTCCCCCCTCACACTTTAAGATCTTGGCAAGAGGGATCTATCCCACAGTCAAGGTGATGATACAGCATCATAAGGCTTAATTATCAGAATACTTTTCTTCCTGAATGGTACATGAATGTGTACACCACTAGCCATGGCATCTAGGATTTAATACCGCATTTGCCAGGCAAAATATGGTTTCATCTATCTTCCAACAACCTCAGGAGGTGAGATTATTGTCCCATCGATGGGGGTATATGAAGAACAGAATGGCCAAGCCACTTGCCCCAAGCCAAACAGGAGACAGGGAAACTCCAGATTTCCTGCTTCCAAAGTCCTGAGCTCTTTCCTCTGGACCACACAGCCTCTCTGGTAGAGCTCTGCTCTGGCTGGGGCTGACGGCATCAATTCCATACACAGGGCTCTCTGCTTGGTTGGGAGAGGAGCACCTTTTGACCCAGGATGGCCAGATAGGGCCTGGGGGGTTTGCAGGTGGTGGAGCTAGCAGGGTGACTCAAGAATGAAGGGGCTTTTAGCTGTGATGATGTTCTTAACCAATGACTAGGGAGGGTGGGGCAGGCGCGTGAGCATGTGGCACTTGTCACACAGCCGCCTGTGAGTAAGCTGGAGCCACCCAGACAGTGTGTGCAGAGGCCCAGGGACACTATCCTGTCACCATCAGCTCTGTGCTGCTTTCCTATAGGCCACCTGGGCCAATCCGGAAGCTCGTGGCACTGCTCCTCCCTCACCACACACAGTGGCCACCTTTGCTCCCGAGGTCCCGCTGCAGGACCCCTCATGCCAAAGCTGATCTTTCTGGTCAGAAGGCCCTTGGTGTGCTCATCCTCCTACCCCAGCAGAGTCGTTGCCTCCCAGTCCCTCAGCCTGGTCCCCACTCATCCTGATGTACACTCCATGACTCTATGAGGCTGAGCCAGGGGCCGTGGTGAGCTGCCACACATGCGTCTCCCACTAGACAGCTCCCTTTGACAGGGACACAGCTGCCTTGCCAAGCCCTGTGTCCCAGGGCCAGCCCACTGCAGGGCAAGCAGCAGGGGCTCAAACACTAAGGAGCTGGTGAACGCCCCCCTGCCTTGACTCCTAGGACAAAAGCCCTGGCTGCCCTCCCATTTGGGGGCCAGGCCTGGGTGTCTGTGGAGAGGGACTCCACAGCTACCCCTGCTTCTCCCTGATGGCCACTGAGAGCAATCTTCTCAGCACACAAGGCTGCAAGTCCCACTCCAAAGGCGGGAGGGAGGCTGCCTCAAGCTGTGGGCCCAAGAAAGCCCTGTTTATGCTTCTGGGCCCTTATACTCATTTTAAATTCAAGACTCCAGGAGCCAGCAGGTGGTAGTGGCTCAACTCTTTTTCTTTAAAGTTTTATTTAAACTACTAGTCCATTTGGAGTTCTTTTTGGTATAGGATATTAGGTAAAGATCAAATAAAAGTTATTTTTATTTTATTTGAATGAACCCAGGGGCATTCTACCTCTGAGCTACATCCCCAGCCCTATCTTCATCATCACTTCCTCTTCTTCCTCCTCTTCCTCCTCCTCCTCCTCTTCATCATCATCATCATCATCATCATCATCATCAGTAGTAGTAGTAGTAGTAGTAGTAGTAGTAGTAGTAGTAGTACTGGGATTCCTGGAAATCCTTCTACCTCTGGGCTATACTCCCAGACCTATTTTATATTTTTTTAAATTTGGAAACAGGGTCTCTTAAGCCAGTGAGGCTAGCTTCGAACCTGCGCGATCCTCCTGTCTCCGCCTCCCAAGGGCAGGGATTACAAGCGTGTGCCACCATTATTTTTTATTTTGAAACAGGGTCTTGCTAAGTTGCTGAGACTGGCCTGAATCTGCAATTCTCCTGCATCAGCCTCCCAAGTACTGGGATTAGAGGCATGTACCATGATTCCCAGATAAATAGAAGTTTTTTCTTTTTAAAGCAAAAGCTAAGTGATTACCATATCAAAACAAGAAAATAATTCTTGTTAATTTATAAATCATTTAAAAATAATTACACTTAGCTAGGCGTGGTGGTGCATGCTTGCAATCTCAGGACTCGGGAGGCTGATACAGGAAGATCACAGTAGGTTCACGGCCAGCCTCAGCTACTTAGTGATGCCCTCCACAAATTAGTAAGACCCTGTTTCAAATATAAATATTAAAAAAAAATAGAGCTGGGGGTGTAGCTTGAAGTGTAGAATGCCCCTGAGTTCAATTCCCAGTACCGCAAAAAAAAAAAAAAAAAAAAGATATATACTCTTACATAGAAATATATTTATTTTAGGCTTTAGTTTTTCTATCAACTATATATTTCTACATAGGGAGTTCTTGACTTACAATGGGGTTATGTCCCAATGAACATTGCATAAGTTAAAAGCATCATAGTAAAAATGTATTTAATACACCCATTTAAGACACCTAATTTAAAATGTACTTAATACCTTAGCTTAGTAACATAGTACACAATGGCATTCCCTCATGATAGACAGAGAGTTTGACTGGGAGCTGCAGCCTAGGCTGTCACCCATGAGCACCTTGAGAGAGTATGGGACCATGTACTGCCAGCCCAATAAAAGATCAAAGTTAAAAATTCAAAGCACAGTTTCTAATAAATCCATACTGTTTGCTCACCATTGTTAAGTGGAAAATTCCTAAGTCAAAGCATTGCAAATTGAGGATGGTCTATAGTCTTATATACCATTTTTTTTTTGTGTGTGTGTGTGTGTGTGGTACTGGGGGTGGAACCCAGAGGCCTTCTACCTCTGGGCTACACTCCCAGACCCATTTTATATTTTATTTGGAAACAGGGTCTCACTAAGTTGCTTAGAGCCTCACTCAGTAGCTGAGGCTGGCTTCGAACCTGCGCGATCCTCCTGTCTCAGCCTCCCAAGCGCGGGGATTACAAGCGTGCGCCACCACGCACGGCTTACCATATTGTTTTAATTATAGTAGCTTTGTGTTATAATCTGATATTTGGCTAAATACCTGTGTATCCTCATTTGTTTTAAAATATATGTTCTTATATATTCTCACTGGTAAGTTTTAGAATCATCAATATTTATTCTCCAAGTAAGTTTTAGAATCATCAATATTTAAAGACTTATAATAGGATATTTTTTTCTTGGGAACTCTATTAAACCTAAGAAATTAATTTGAGAAAAATGAACTCTTGGTCATTTTTAATATTCTCAATGGCATCTCTCTCTATTTTTAAGTACCTCAAAATAGCTTTACCTGTCCTTGTTATTTTCTCAGACAAGTAGATACACTTCTTTGTAAGACCAGGAAAAGTTTTATAAATTTAAAACTAAGCCAAGAATGATTTCAAGAGCAGCAAATCTGAAAATACATAAAGAGCTTATCAAACAATATAGAAGAGGGACTCTTAGCCAAACCAAATGAAAACCCATTAAAACTAGACAGCTCATGTGCCTGAATGGAATTTTACCATTAACTACCATTTATCCCATTTAATTAGTATTTTCCTGACACACAATAACTTGCAGTAAAATACCATTCTCTCGCCTTGAAATTTCTAATTATTGTTGCGACCCACACCATTACGCATGCCCCAGCTTTCTCCATCTTTCATGCTATTTAAGCAGTGAGATTTTCAATTATCTGCGCAGGACGGACAGAGATACCTCTAAGGAAAGGGGCACAGTGTGCAACTCAATTCCTCTAAAAGCCAGGAGAGATCATTTTTAGTCAGAACAAACACACTTTGTCTTTCATCATTTTTTTTTTGCAAATAAAGAGTAAAACAGGCTATTTAAAACATCCATTTAAATGCAAATTTTGATATCCCAAGAGGAAAATGTTAATCATTTAAATAGACAGGATTATCGTCCACCCTCGCCACTCCACCCCCCCCCCTAACTTTTAGAAAATGTAGCATAAGCCCACACAAGTTAAGCCCACCAAGAGCCCTTAGGTCTTAAGAACTCTCAGTTGGCCAGAAGGGCTGAGGTAGACTTGTTCTTCTTTTGAGGAATGGGTGGAGAGAAGAAAATATTATCAAGTATCTCATGAGCCAGGCTCAGGGTAAGATGATGTATATAAACATTCATCTAATTATCACAACTCTCTCCAAAGAGGGAACGATCACCCTCATTTATAACTGAGGAAACTGAGGCTTGGACAGTTTGTCTAACTGGGCAGGTGACCCTGTCGAGTCTATGGGCTTCCGTAGCTCCCTAGCCCACCGTGCCCCTGGCACCTGTCTACACTCACCCAGCATGCCCATGCCGAGCATGAACGCATCCATGGTGTAAGGCAGTCCCCGGGCCCGGCCTCTTGTCCCAGGTGGGAACATGACTTCCTTCGGCTGAGCTTTCTTACATTCTACCTGTTAAACAGAAAGGCGAACAAATGAGATGCAAATGAATTCCACGTAAATGTCAAATGCAGAACCGATCTGGTTACAAGCTAAGTTATTTTTAGCCTTGCTCCTTACTCACTGTAAAAATAGCCTCGCCGATTAAATGGCCTGCAAAATAAATATTTAAGAAAACACACCACTTGTGCAAATCCTACTTTGGAAAAACCTACAAGGATGAAATTAGGTTCTGGAAGGGCAGCGAGGACATAAGCTAAAGATACACACACAGGCTGAAGCTCAGACGGAGGCTTGTGCAGAAAGCATGACAGCTAAAGAAGTGGATGACGGCTGACGGTATGCCCGTGAACAACAGTAGCAATAATGATCACTCCTCATCATCCTACGGCCTTTTACACAAATTCCTCTGATTCGGGCCAGGGACTCTTCACATGGGCCATCTGATTCTCTCTCTTATAAAACACACAGGCTACTTAGTCTTAGTGCCATCTCACAAATGAAAAAACTGAGCTTCAGATGGCTTAGGTATTATTGGAAAATGGTCCCTAGCAAGTGCAGATCTACAGGTCAGATTTATATAATGTCTAGGTTAGTGATGCTGCATTTTCATAAAACCCACCTGCACTGCACTCTATCGTACCTCAGATAGCTATCGCTAGATTAAACACTGATTCTTTTCACCTGTGTCCTCACTCCCTTCCTTCCTATGGTGGGGATGGGGATCAAAGGCAGGAGGGCTTTGCACATACTAGGCAAGTTCCCTAACACTGATCCACATCCCTAGCCCTGGGTTATGAGTTTCTCATTTTGCACCTAGATCTTCAAGCAGTTGTTAATTTTTCTCTTTACCTTTCAAAATGTCTTATTTCTATCCTTTGTACACCTAAGAAGTCATTTATCTTACAACCTGAACTATACGAAATGCAGAACTTAGGAAATGATGAATGCTTTGGCATGTTGAAGTTCCTACTCTTTTACTGTTGAGCCTTAAGATTTTGCTTAGAGCTTACTAGCTTTTAGTTTACAGACACATTTAATAAACACTGTTAGCAGGTAATCAATCCCATTGCCAATGGAGTTGGGCTATGGTAGAGTACAGTAGAGATGCTGGGGCAACAGTACAACACTGCCGCCTGACAGGATAGAGGGAAAAGAGCCATGGGTCTTATTTAAAAAGCAGTCTGGGGACACATGGCACAGGAACAAAAGCTTCGCTTAGCTCAACAGCTGCCAAGGGTATCACTATAACACAGAAGACTGCTATTGCTCACAGTGTGCCCGAGACATCAAGAGCTGCTACCCTGTGTGCAGCATATGCTGTTTTTAAAAGGACCTACATGGATTATCCATTTTGGAGACACTTTTGTCCTACACACTTTAATTAAATAATTTAGTGACTAAGGGGATACTTTGTTTAAAATAGAATTTCTTCTTTCTTCAAAACAACCAGGTAATGGGCATTACTTTTGCTCTTTGAAAAATAATAACCACAAATGCCTTAAGAATAGGCAAAATGGTTCAATATTCATGACCAATATGCTTAACACAAAGAATTTTTATAGATGAAAAGAGATGAGCATCCTGAAAGAGAAAGTGGTAAAAGACCCGAATAGGCAATTCACAAATGGTTGGTAAAGAAGCTGTACAGACCCAAAATAAGACACAGATCTTGCCTTTCAGACTGGCTGCCAGGAAAGGATTTTTTTTTTTTTTTTGTGGTATTAGGGTCTGAAACCAGGGGTGTTCTATCTTTGAGCTATATTCCCTATCTGTCTGTCAGTCTATTTCTCTCTCTGTCTCTCTCTCATACACACACAAATATTTTAAATTTTGAAACAGGGTCTCACTTAGTTGTGGAGAGCCTTGCTAAATTGCTGAGGCTCACCACAAACTTGCAATCCTCCTGTCTCAGTCTCCCAAGTACTAGGATTACAGGCTTGCACCACCATGCCTAGCTAGGATTGTTTGATATAAAGGTTTCTGAGGGGGGATAGAAACTGCATATATTTTTCTGAAGGGCACCTGACAGTATATCAAAACCCATAATGTGCACATTCTTTGATTTACATCCCCATAGAAATTTATACTGCAAGGACATACAGATGAAGCTATTCACCAGATGAATTCTCCTCCTCCGCTACTACCACCACCACCACCACCACCACCACCACCACCACCACCACCACCACCACCACCACTACCACCACCACCACCACCATCATCATCATGGTAAGATATTCCCTAAAAGTCAAAGAACAGGGAACTGGTTAAGCTGAATTTGGTCTGTCCACAATGAATGCTCTCAGCTACAAAAAAGTGTGCTGCTGCTGATAACAGAACTGGAACTGGAAACCCCTCAGTTCCCAGCAAACCAGAATGGTCCTGACTTAACTACAAGAGGAAAAGGGCAAACCACAATGATCTGATAGGAAATAAACTGTATACATCATATAAAGAAAAATATCAGCAAGTCACACTGAAGTGTCTTAGAGTAGCTTTAAATTTTTTTCATTGTGTGTTTCATTATTGTTTATTTCCTGGTTTTCTGGTGGCAATGGGCAGCACATTTTCTTAACATAATGCACTAGACCATCACTGGTACGGCAATTAGGGTATTGTTGTAAGTAGGGGGGAAACGGTGATTAAAAAGGAATACTTTCCTCCAAACAGGGTCCCTGAAATTCCTCTCCTAAGCTCAGGAGTGGCAACTGGCTCCTGAACCCCAGGCCCCAGGGGACTGGAGAGAAGCAGGCCGAGAAACCTCATTTGCATGAACCTGCCCCAGCCTGGGAAGACGGGCGTGGCCTGCACAGCCAGACAGATAATTACCTAATGCCAACACCAGGATGGGGAATAATGCTGCTAACCAGCTCGCTTCCTAATAGCCCTATCGGTGACAATCTATTGCATTGTCTTATGAAAACCTGCTGCCGGTTCCTAGGCAACCTGATCAACGAAAATTTCAGGTTTATACAATTTTCATTTAGGGAACATAAAGGTTAACTGACTGTAATGGGAGTATTTTAAACAAACCCACCTACTCTTCCTCTCACCGAACAGAGCTGGCAGCTCTGTTTAATTCTGCTCTATCTTTGCTGGTGGCACTCTGGGCAGCACGGATCCCGAGAGTTCTGTCAACTACCTGCGTGTCAATGGTGAGTGCTCTAGAGGGCCAGGGGCTGCGGCACACGCACTCTCTGGGGGACCCTGGCCTGTGCTGGGCATTTGAGTCCTGGGCACTTGAGTGATGGGAGGAAGCAGGGCTCACAGCAGGGAGTTTGGCCTGTGTTGAAGGCTTTTCGAAAGATTTCTCAGGACCAGAAGGCCTGCCCGCAAGCCCCCCTGCTCCTGGAGTTTGGGCTGCTTAATTCAACGATGCGGAGGAACTTGATGTGCCAGGCAAGAGCTAGGCTTTGGGGGACACGATGATAAACCAGGCAAGCCTCCACCTCTCAGAGCACTCATTCTGTTGAAATAGAACTGGCTCTGACTGTCTTGTTCTCTGAAGATTAATGCAAGTTCTCATGCGCTGAACTACCCCTCAACATTTTTGGGCTTGTCACTCCGCAGCCCCTGGCATTATACCATATTTGGGTCACCCTCCCCTGGGCCCTGTACAAGCCAGCAAGCTTGAAAACTCGGGGCAGAGCTGGAAACCCAGTGGGAAAAATCTCTCCCTGCCTGATCCTGGCTTAAGTCATCTGGCTGCACGCCACATCGTAGTTATAGACTGCTGTGCAACACACTGCCCCAAACTTGGTGTCTTCAAGCAACCACAGGGCATTCTTCCTTATGGTTTATGAGTTGACTGGGCTCAGGCTAGGTGTCCGTTTGTGGTCTCTCCTGGAGCTGTGGTTGGACGGTGGCCGGGGCTGGAGTCAGAAAGAACTTTGGCTAGGCTGGAGGTCCAAGGCTGCTGCATGGGGCGCTTCCTGCTTCTCCAGGACATTTGGTTTTCTTGCAGCATGGTGGCTGAGTTCCCAGAGGGATGTTCCAAGAGCACCTCAAGTGACTCGAGAGAGGCAGAAGCTGTACGGCGCTTCCTGACCAGGCCTTGGGCTCACACTGCGCCACCTCCATTACAACAGACTGGTTCTGCTGGGCCAGCCTGGCTCCAGCGTGGAGGGCATGAATACTGTCAGACTGAGATGGTAGGATCCATCTTTGGAGAGAGCTTATTATATGAGATCACTGGAAGGCTGAGAGCAGACAGAGCAGGAGAGGCATTCCTCACGGAGGTGTTTGGCTGGCTGGGTTCTTGGGGCCATGGGCATGGAGGGCCACTCTCATCATGGGGCAGGATATGGAAGCCGCCTTCCTGCTGCAGGCCCAGAGAGGTATGTCTGGCTCCCAAGGTCATCAGAGACAAAAGCTTCTTGCTCCAGCTGTTTCTGCACCACCTCCTGTCACCCTCGCTTGTGGTGAACACTCCCACCACCCACGCCCAAAGGAAAAGCACTCTCCCAAAGTGCCTTCCACAGGGCAGCCTTGGGGTGAGTCTGGAGGAAAAACACCTTTGCCTCCAGTCCTGAGTCTCATCCACTGACCACTCTCAAACGGCAATAGAATGGAATAGTCTGCCCTGAGGGCAAGTAAGGGAGGACACTCCATGTGGACCGTGAAGCCTCAGAGGCCCCTTGTGACCAGCTGCTCACCTCGGGAAAGCTCAGTCTCCATTTCCAAATCCCAAGGCTGGCAAAGCTGCAAAACAAGGCCATGCCAGGAACTAGAGGCCCAGGGACATGCCACCCCAACCCAGATGGGATACGCTTTAAAATTTCTTTCTAAAAATACACCATTTTACTTGTCAAATTGGTCTTAGAGAAAAAGGCGTGGCTTCCTGTGTTCTCCTGGCTAGGGCTTCAGCATGCTAACCTGACGGGCGCCCCTCACCTCTGGGGCAGCTGGAGCAGCAGCACATCTTTGCAGAGGACACTGAGGCCAGCCGCATGCTGCCATCATCAAGCCTGCTTGTCTCTGTACTGCTTGTAGGCATCAACATCTATAGCAGCTCAGTAAGGAGGTTTCTTGTTCCTAATTCTTAGGAACAACTTCAAACATATGGAAAAGTTGCAAAGAGAGCCTAAAGAAAACCAGGTGCCCTTTTCCCAGAGCCACTGTTGCTAATAGTTACTTTTGCTTTCTTGTTTGCACACACTCTATAGGTGTATGTGTGCAAGTGTTTGCATCTGAGAGCCAGCTGCATATATTATGGTTTGCATTTCCTAAACATGAGGGTATTTTTTCTTCAGCTATCAATCTTAGGACATTTAATATTGATAGAGTAATATACCATCCACAGGCCTATTTTGTCAATAATGCCCTTTTTAGTTATATATCATCTTCTAGACTTCAGCTGCCTAGCCTGCAGTCCAGACCCAGTGCATGTGTAGTGAGACTGGGATTTGAACCCATGTCTGCCTGCAGTATTGGCCCATGCCAGGAGAGCATGCCCTGAGCCACCCCCTCTTCCTGAGGGATGCTGGGCCCAACTTTCAGGGAAGATATTAGAGCTTCTTTGGGAACAGCATTCCTTTGGTCACTCTGAGTGGCTGCTCCTGTTCCCTTCTGAAGCCCCTGCAGAGGCAAGCTCCCACTGGGCTGGTCTGTTTGGGGAGAAGCAGGCATCCGCTAAAGAAGCCCAGCTCTGGGAAGTGAAAAGGCTTTTGTTTCCCCTGGCCTGCACACAAACAGCTCCAGTCAGCAGTCAGCCCAGGGGCCAGGGAGAAACCCAAGCACCATACCTGTGGCCTTGATGGACTCCCAGGACAAGGAGGCTCTGTCTGGCCTACAGAGGCCAGTGTCTGCAGTTTCATTTCTCACTATATGCTCCTTCATGGAGAGAGCGGGAGGGAGGGAAGGAGGGGAAGAGGGAGGGGCAGACACACCTATTTCAAAGGATAAATGCCCCAGTGCTTAGACATTGACCTTGACTGTCTGGCTGTCTGGGTGAAGGGAGGGAGAACAGAGGGCCAGGCCTCCTGGGGAGCAGCAGATCAGGGGGAGGATATCTTGCAGATTCCAAGGTGGTGCCGGTCTGTCCATGGCTTCCCTGAGGCCTGGCCTGGCCTTGCCCAGGATCAGCTTGGCCTCCTTTAGGCCAATTCTGGCACTCCGGGTGAACATGGCTTCTCTGAAACCTTATATAGACCACCTCCTGTGGTCATTAGGCCTCGAGGGCTGTATAAGAAGACAAGGAAGGAGAGAGGCGAAGACGTGCAAGGGTGAGGACTCGGACCTTGCCTATGACCTGACAGCCAGGAGGATCTGTCACAGCAGGAGTGTATCAGTGACATCTTCAGAGACCACCTGCCCCATCCCCTACCTCCCCGCAGCCTCTGGCCACAGCCTTTCTTCCTCCTGATCACAGTCCTCTTGTTCTTTCTGCTGATCGTAAGCCTTTCTAGGGACTTCATAAAGGTGAAACCCTTTGTGGGGATCATGCAGGTCAATTATCAAGATCTGGAGATCTCCCTTGAAGGAGCCCACAGAGCAAGGAAGCAGGCCAAGGCAAGCCCTTCCACCGTGGCGGGCCCACACTGTACCCCGCCCTAGTCGGTCCCAGGGCAGGACCAGCTATGAAACAAGCTAAAGATGACGATGAGGGGCCCTCACTCAACAATTATGAAGTTTGAGGATGGTGATGGCAGAACCCTAACCAGCCCAGGGCCCCTCTGAGCCCAGGGCCCACACAACTGCTCGGGCCTCGTGGGTAGAGGCTGGCCCTGCCTGCCGGAGAAAGGCATGTGGAGTCCCCAGATAGGGAGAGGGGCACACGGACACCCTCTCTATGAGAAGGGAGGTGAGGAGGGCCCTGGAGGTGGGAGGACCCACGGCTCTCCTGCATACAGGAGAAGCTCCTGCCTGGGATGGATGTGCTGGCCACCACCCCCGGGCAGCCTTTGGAGTCAAGCATCAAGCCCCTCTTCTCAGTCCTAAGTTCTCTTCCCAAGACCTGATCCCAGGGAGCTGCTCTTCTTACTCTGGGCCAGAGGCAGGATGGAATCACAACCAGGTGAGTGGAGAGTGTGGGAAGAGCAAGGCCTTGAGACCTGTTCACTGGCTGGGTACAATTTTACCCCTGGAAATCCAGGCAGCTGCACTGAGAAGACCCAGTCTTGGAAGCTGGCAGGCAAGCAGACCTAACTGTTCTGAGCAAGCCGTTCTGAGCAAGCCCTTCTGGCCCCTGCCAACTCAGCTCGGCTTGCCAGCTGGCAGCTGGTGACGAGGGCAGGTGAGTGGGAGGGAGTTCTACGTTCTGGCCCTCTCTCCTCTTCAGGCACTGTCCTTGTGAACAGGGACCTGCATGTGGCCAAGCACCATTGGCCCTGCCTGTACACGGCACCCTGTCCTGTTCTACTGCAGAGAGAGTCCTTGTGGAGGGGCCCAGCACAGGCTCTGCGGGGGAAGCACTGTGGTGAGCCCCGGCAGGAGAGTGGAGGCGGCCAGCAGGGATTTGTGCCTTTAGGGGACACGAGCTTGTCACCAACAGCTGACCTGTCTGCGTACTCCAGGGAGGAGGATCAGAGTTTACTGAGCACCACCCACGTGCCAGGCAGTCACACCAGCACTGTGTGCATGCGCGTGCCTTCGCATACATACATAATGTGCAAGATGTGTCGGCAGATTATATAATGTATGCACATAATGGATGGTAGTCCTCAAAGAACAGCCACTGCTCTGAGTCCCTGCTCGGTTGAGGGCTCCTAGTTGACAAGGAAACTGAGGCTTTGAAGAGTGACCTGCCCGGGCCACAAAGCACGGCCGGGACTCAACAGTAGGTTCCCCAAACTCAAAACCCCGGTTGCCTCTTCTGGGTTCTTGCACCCTGGCCTCTCTCCCCTGCTCCCGTCCTCCAGGCACAACTGGATGTTATTTCTCCCACAAAGTTATTCCTGACTCTACCTTCCAGAATTAATTTTCTTACCACTTACAGAATTAATTTCATCCACTGTTTCCTCTGCTCAGTGTTTTATTAAAATCAGTGATGGCACAGTGAAGTAGGTCATAAACTAATAATATTAAGCACCTACTATTTACCAGGCAGGGCTGGGTGTGGACAGAGACTATAGATGTGGTTCTTCGCCCAGAGGTGCTCAGAGTTTGGGTAGAGGGGAGCTGGTCCAATACTGTCCAAGATACCCAGCAGCCCCACCCCCTATCCTGTCCCCATCAAGGAGCATGTAGCAGTGTGAAATATCTGTCATGTGGCAGCATGGCTCAGTGGCTAAGACTTCAGTTTTTTGAGTGTGTGGTTCTGGGGATTGAACCCAAGGGCATTTTACCTCTGAACTATACCCCTAGCCCTGTTTTATCTTTTATTTTGAAACAGGGTCTCACTAAGTTGCTGAGGGCTTGCTAAGTTTCTGAGGCTGACTGCGAACCTGCAAAGCTCCCAAGTACTGGGATTACAGGCATGCATCATCACATCGGGCTAGGCTCCCAGTATATTTTGGGGGTACTAGGGATTGAACCCAGGGGCAGTCTATCTCCAAGTTATACCCCATCCCTATTTTATGTTTTGAAAAAGGGTCTAAGTTGTAAAGGGCCTCACTAAATTGCTGAGGCTGGCCTGGAACCCAAGATCCTCCTGTTCAGCCTCCCAAGGACTGGGGTTACAAATATGTGCCACCATGCCCAGTTAGGCTCCCAGCTTTAAACCTCTGCTCCACCTGCTGCCTCTCTGAGCTGAGAGCAGCTGAAGAACTTCTCTGCAGTTGGTGTCCTCATCTGTAAGACAGAGACCGTAGTGCCTACCCCTCAGGGCTGTCATCAGCCAGCCCTCCACAGTGCTAGGCCCTGGATACTGTTGGTCGAGTCACCCCTTCCCTGGATCCACAGGGAGCCTAGGTGCAAGTCCATCCCCAAAGACAGGAATTAGGAAGGAGAAAAAAAAAACAGCTACTGCTCCCTCAGGGCCCAGCCCGTGGCCTGGTGTCCTGACCGCCCTGCCTGCTAGCCAGGTAGTCCAATCTCTCTGCATTCATCAGCAAGGTGTGCTAAAGGAGCCTCGCAGGCTGCACTATTTGGAGAAAAAGCTGACGGCGGCAGCAGCAGCTGTTCTCTTTATTTCTGGGCACCTGCAAGGGCATTTCAAAGAGAAAATGAACCGTGGCGTCCAGCGGGTGCTCAAAGCCTGCCGGAAGGCAGCGCAGGTCGGCCCCCGCCTATGGCGGGTTTGTCAGAGACCCTGTCAGGGGCTGCACTCGTTTACTAAAAAGCGAGAGAACAATGTGTGGCATGAGCATCAGCTTGAAACCCCCTGGATGTGGGGTGCAGCAGCTGTAGAAAGGGATTAAAAAAGGAGGAGCCTGGGATAAAAGTCTCAGGCCCCAGGGAGGGCAGAAGAACAAGGGAACCCCTTCCAGGGGTCCCAAGCTCCTCAATCACCATCTCACCCTCTGTGGTGGTGTGGAGGTGGGGGAGCCAGAGCTGCAGGACACCCCGCCCACCTTGGCCCCCCAGCACTGACCCAGAAAGAGGGCAGATGAAGGGCAAATAGGCAAAGTCATGCAGCTGGGAGGCCACCGCCACCTCCCTGCAGGCCAAATCACTTCTGCCTAGAGAGCAGCACACACTCACCACCAAGCAACCCTGCCCGCCTCCCAGGGCTGCCCGACACACAACTGGCTCTGCTCTCATTCTCAGAGCTGGTACACAGTGGCATGTGTACACGTGCGTGTGTGACGCGTGGGCGCAGGCTCTCTCCCTCTCCCACGTAAACGTGGGATTCATTTATTAAATGCCTCTCTGGCATTTCCTTTTTTGCCTTCATCCTGCTTGTTTAATATTGCATTTGACATTTTCATTTTATAAATGGCAACAGAAGCAGAATGGATGGCTAAAATTAGCTTACGAGTGAGAACCATGGTACAAACAGGATGGTGAATACAGAAGCCCAGTAGATTCCACCCACGTTCCTCACTCCTCCCGCCTCTTGTGGGCTGGGTCCCTCCCTCTTCAGGGCAGGCAGCCAGAGGGAGGAGAGGTAAGCCCAGCCACTGGGCACTGTCAGGGGGCAGGGCCCAGATGCCTGCCCTAGCCTGAGGAGACTCCATGGATGGTCTGGCCCGGCACTGTAGGACTGAGCCCCAGAGGTCGAGTCAGAGCTCTCCTCACTCATCCTCCTGGTCCTCCCTCCTGAGCCCTGTTTGAGGCTGTCCCCAGGTGTTCCCTGACCTGAAGGCGGCAGGCCTGAGATCCTAGCAGGCTTTGCTCCCCATGGGATGATTCAACTGAAAAGTCCGACAGTCTTTCTGGGATCTAGGAGCTCTCAGGGCCCTCCTCCAACTAGAGGCAACCAAATGTGCCCAGCTCAAATTCCTCCCCTGCAGGAGGCTCGGGTCAGCCCTGCCCCATCCTGCACCTCACACCACTCACTTCTTATTACCTGGAATATGGACTCCTTTCCTGGGGAGCCCATATTCTCTCAATCAAAATGATTCTAAGAATGATGCTGGTGATATTAAAGATCTATACTTCTGACGAGTGTGCTATAGCCTGGCTCAGTTCCAAAGCCTTTACAGGCCCGGAGTCCCAGCACTCCGAAGGAAGCATCATCATGCCGCTTCTTCTAGGAGGGATAGCCAGTGAGTCCAAAGGCAAAAGTCACAAAGCAGCAGTGGACTGTCGGCTGTTCTGCAGGGAAGGTTTGCGGTACCCTCTGCCAGGAAGGTCTCTGGGGCTGACAGCACTCCACTCTGGCCCATTTCACTCTCCCTCTGGCTCCCCTAAGAATGAATGCATAGGCTGCTATCCCAAACCCGTGTCTATTTGGGGGCACCTCTCTCTTTTCTGCTTCTGATGAATAAAATATTATTCAGTGGTGAACCTGGCCAAACACTCGGCTAGAAACCTTTGCTTAGAAACCCGTGGAGAGGAGCAGCACTTCACAACTTGCCTGCGCCATGAGAGATTAGGCCGGGAGTTGCAACTTTAACCAGCAGGCCAAATCTGCCTGGGTGTGGCCTGTGCTTATAAATGTTGTTTTATTCTAACCCAGCCCTCCCCACATATTTACATATTATCTGTGGCTGTTTGGCTGCAGGGGCAGAGTTGAATAGCTGTGAGAGACCATAGGCGCCCCAAGCCTCAAATATTTACTATCTGGCCTCTTACGGAAACATAGTAGTTGATCCCACAGGCTGCCCAATTACAGACCTGGCTACAGCAGGCGAGACCTCCCAGGCGTATATAAGCTGCAAAGGGCAGTGACCCTCATATTTCCCTCTTTTTAGAGGAGGCTGCAAGCTGGGCTTGGTGGTGCATGCTTGTAATCCGTGCTTGGGAGGCTGAGACAGGAGGATCGCACGGGTTCGAAGCCAGCCTCAGCTACTTAGTGAGGCTCTCAGCAACCTAGTGAGACCCTGTTTCCAAATAAAATATAAAAAAGGTCTGGGAGTATAGCCCGGAGGTAGAAAGCCTCTGGGTTCCACCCCCAGTACCACACACACATACAAAATAAATAAATAGAGGAGGCTATAGGTGCACAAGGGCTGGGGACTCACCAGTGGCCCCAAAATCAGCAGTGTTAAACCTACTATTTGGACTCAGGTTCCAAAGACACATGCATGCCGTTTGGAGGATTCAGACCATCACCACTAAGGCAGTGGTGACATGAATAGGGAAGGACCAGGTGGTCAGAGGGTAGTCCTGGGTACCAAGAGTTCCTCGGAGATAGCTGGCCTCTGTCCATAAAGGGAGCAAGGAGTGGCACTGAGGGCACTCGATTGGCCTGGGGATCCTGGTGCCCAGAGAGGCTGGCTCATTCCAGCTCCTCCCCCTCTGCTCAGGTAACTTCCTTCTGATGCTGGATGGACCATTTATGACCCAGCATATCCATTATCCATCATTAGCAGCGATTCTTGCTCCGTGGTCCTCAGACTTTAATGTGCACACAAATCATTGGGGGGTTGCTGGCATGCAACTCCTGACTTGGGGTTTGAGGGTGTCTGCACCTCCTCTGCCTGCCTAACTAGCTCCCAGAAATGGCCAAGCTGCAGGGATACGTCCACATGCTGACCACCGGGGCCAGGCCTTCTCTCCTTCCAAAACAATGGAAAACCAAACTAGATGTAACCCACCAGTGACTCAGCAAATTTCTCTAAATCTGACCACCTAAAAGGAATAAGAAAAAGGACTATTTAAAGGAACCTTGTAGCAGTCTTTGTATAAAGCAAACAAAAATGCTTCCCTACATCACTAGTCTGATAGATCCAGATTTTTTTTTTTTTTTTTTTTTTTTTTTTTTTTTTTTTTTTTTTTTTTGCGTGGTACTGGGGATTGAACCCAGGGGCAGTCTACCTCTGAGCTACATCCCAGCCCTGTTACTTATTCTTTATTTTGAAACAAGGTCTCACTAAGTTACAGAGAGCCTCACAAATTGCTGAGGCTGGCTGGGAACCTGGAATCCTCCTGTCACAGCCTCCCAAGTACTGGGATTACAAGCATGTGCCACCATGCCTGGCATTCCAGATTTTTAAATATTAGGTGTGCCCAAGTTGGCAGCAGGATGCAGTAGGAAAACCACAGAAGCCAGAATGACACAGGTTTGAATCTCAGCTTTACCACTCATAACTGCCTCACTATGAAAGTCCCTTCTTTGCTCTGAGCTCCAGTGGCCCTGTCTATAAAGTGGTGGCAGGACCTCTCTCAGGCACTGTGAGGATGCAGGGAGATGGTGAGTATACTGTAAAGTGCTAGTGCAGTGCCTGTCAACACCTCTTCCCTTCTCTTGAGCAAAGCCTAGAGGAAGGTTGTACCCCAAGTCCCCGCCCAGTGAGGGCATCGCCCCTCTGACATTATTCTGGGGCGGGGATGCCAGGCCTCTGAGGAAACCTGGAGCTGGCTTTCTGTCAATGCCTGCCTCCCTCTCTGCAGCTGCCTGGCTCGTCAGGAGGCCGCTGGGAGGCTGAGCTCTGGTGACTAATCAAGCAAGTGTCCCTGCTGCTGGGGGCTGCTTCAATCAGGGGGACGCAGCAGGGGGCGTTATTAGCTGTTCCGCGCTGAGGCTGGTGGCATGGCCAGAAAGGAGCCCCTATCCCAGGGTCACGAGGAGGTGGCTGGTGAGTGCATTTGTGCTCACTGATAACGAGGCACATTTGCATTCCACTCTGGCTCTCCCTGGGTTGGGCCCTGAGCTCTGGTGGCAGCCCCCCCCCCCCACCGCCCCTTGCCACCTGCTGGTCAGGACCCTTAAACTCCAACTTGGCCCTTTTCCCTAGCCAGGAATCTGTCCCAGGTGAGCCTGTGTCCTCCACTCTTCTAGCTCAAAGAAGTCCCATTTGGGTCCCAAAAGGGTGGGGAGGAAAGGCATTCAGCAGCTATGGGAGGCCTGTAGTCCAGCAGGATGAACTTTAGAGTCCCTGAGCCCAGAGGAAGCACAGCCTCGAGGGTGCACTCGTGAGCTCTGCAGCAGAGCTTTCTGGCTCCAACTCTGGACTGCCACTTGCTGGCTGTGAGCTTAGGCTGGTTGCTCCATCTCTCTCTGCTTCCCTTGCCTGTCTATAAAATGGCTCTCTATCAGTATCTACACTGGGGTGCATGTGGTGATCAGGTAAGATGCATTCAGCAAGTGTTTAGCAGGGGATGTCACCGGCACCCCAAAGTGTTAGCTATTTGTGTGATATCTGTGTGAGAAGGTGCCAGGTGAGTTCTTTCCAGACAGTTTCCTGCTCCATCCTGGAGATGGCCTCCTTAAGGCAGGGCTGGCACAAGGAGTGAGAACAGGGCTTCCTGTAATCCTGGCTTTCCCAAGGTAGCTATCTTGGGCCTGGGCAGGCAGGGGAGCTTGGGCCTGCTCCGGCTGTCTGGAAGGTGCGTGCAGAAGGGCCTTAGGTTTTAAAATGCCCAGGGGATTCACCAGGCAAATTAGATGGGCAAAGTGTTTAGGAGCTATTGTGTCTGGCAGTCACAATAGGACCCTCACTGATTCCTTTATCCATTCCACAATTCTCTAATTTATTTATTCATTGATAGTTTAATTATTTTATTTATACGAAGTTTGCTAAGTGCCAGGCACATGTGATAGAACCAGAAGACCTGAATTCAAGTCCAATCTTCTTGATTCCTGGGCGGTGACACCCGTCTCAGGTGAGTATTAGGAAATGGCAGCTGCTGGCGTGCCGGCGAACTAGAGCTACCCATGGCTCCTCCAAAGTCCCAGGAAGATAACGAGGGTCAGAGATGAGCCTTTGCAGAGTCACAGCGCCACCCGGGACCCCAACACTCCTCCAACATTCTACTGACCATGCAGGCTCCTGCTCGATGGTTTCCAAGTTCTCTTATCTTTCTGGATCTTTTACTTGAATTCTGCCTATAGCACAGTTTAAATGCATTTATTTTCTTTGGGTTTCAGAAGAGAATCCAAAGCAACTCAGAATGCGCGCTCCTCGGCCAACTCCCCTTCCACGCCACACTTCGTCAGAGAAGGGAAGGCTGTCTGGAGGAGGGTCTTTCAAACACAAGGCACAAATGATGAAGACAGAGCAGATGCTGAACGAGCCGGAGCCCAGGCCTCGCCAAGTCCCTGCTCATGTGTCTCACCCAACCTCTAGCCACCAATGAGGTGGCTCTGTTACCAGCTTACTGACGTCCCCTCCAGGGACTGCTGAATTTCTTCCCTTGGTGTTCTCAGCTGGTAGGGCTGGGCTGGAAACCTGGACCATCACCTCCAGAGCCCAGGATCCTAGCTACCCTGCACCTACCTCTTCCTCTGCTTTGTCTACATCCATTTTGGCTTCTTTCTCTTTTCTTTCTTTCTTTTTTTTTAGCACTGGGGGTTGAGCTCAGGAACATTCTACCTCTGAGCTAAGCCCCCAGCTCTTTTTCTTTTTTTTCTTTTGAAATAGGGTCTCATTAAGTTGCTGAGGCTAGTTTGAGATTCTCCTGTCTCAGCCTCCAAAGCACTGGAATGGTAAGTGTGTGCCATCATGCCTGACTTGTCTTACCTCTCAAAGAACAAGTACTAGCTCCAGATGAAAAGGAAAATAGAAACTCTTCGGTCAGAATCACCAGTGACCCATACCTGCCATAGCGAACCTCCTTGTGGGTGAAGAGAAGGGGTGAGTATGAAGGAGAAACGGCGGCAAACTCTTCTGGCTTCAAGCCAGCCATGGGTTCTTCTGGGGCTGAAACTACCTCCCAGTTACCTTGGGATTTACTCTCCACCCCAAGCTCCAACAACTGTCTGTACCGTTCATCTGGCAGCCAGTAAGCTCAAGACCTAGGCTCCTTCACCATCTGCGTAGCCCTGGGGGCAGCCCAGGGCCTCAGTTTCCCCACTGAAGCAGTGAGGAGGATCAAGTCCTTCCCCACCTGGCTCTCAGGCTCATTTCCAAGCCTGTCAACAGTGAAGGGCTGCATATTTGCATTCAAGGTGGCACATGGAGCTGTCTCTTGCCTGCACCAGGCCTTCCTCGATGAACCGTGAAGTCCTGGCAGGATAGGAGGGCATCTGCCTGCACTCTCCACTGCTTCTTCTATTCCCTGCTGCCCAGGCAGCCTTCAGCGGAGCCTGTCAATAGCATGCTCTGGCTAGGATAAACAAGGCAGCTGGGCACTGCACACAGGTTTAAGTCCTCTGTCTCTCTAGTTTTAAAAATAGCAAGTAGTGACCTACACACACACACACACACACACACACACACACACACACACACACGGGGTGGAGGAAGACAGGTGTACCAAATGGAAGGTAATGGCATTTGGGAGACAGACAAAGCCTATAAAGGGACCCGTGTTATTCCTTCACACCTATCTCTGCAGTACCATTTTAATGTGTGCACGATGCCTCCGACATCCAGTATGCAAAGAAAGAGTACTTTCATTTCAGATGCATATGATGGCTAGGAACAATATGAACAATATTATTTTAGTGCCCTGGGAAAAAATTAGCAAGTCAAATATTGAATCAGGCCTGTAGCACCACATGCTAAGCAGATTGCTTTGATCTTATCCACACTAAAAGCTCTATTATTGAATTTAAAGTTGGTGAACACATATCAGACCAATATACAATGCATATCTGAATGCATGTTTCAGAAGCAAGGAATGTTTTGACAAAAGGGAGAAAATATCAAAGTTACAGCTGTGACTGAAGCATTCATCTGTCCTCTCTTCTCAGGGCTGGTGTCTTTGCTGGCCAACCAAAATGTTTGTGCTCCGGAGGACCTGCAAATGGCTCCAGAAACACCTGCTGAGCCCCCATTTTTCTGGGACCACAAAGGAGAGGTTTCTCCTCCCATATTCAATTTGAAGAGAGAAGCAAGGGACACCCAGCTAGGAGGCACACACTGAACATGGCATGGCGCCCTCTGGTGGACACTGCTCTGGGACGCCTGCCCAGCTCCCCCAAATTTCCAAGAATTCAACCTCCCCTCCTCCTGAAGCTGCTAAGGCAGGAAAAGGAACTTCAAAGAGCCAAAGGAAGGAAGGAAGCAGCTGGTCAGGAGGGCAGAAAATGTCTAATTGATCACAGGGGAGAATGTTAATTACTCAGCCAGGGCCCCAAAAGAAAGAGTTTGGTAAACTTCCTATCGAGGATGGATCCCTCAAATGCAGGATGTGGAAAGAATGTCCTAAACCAGGGCTCAGCAAACTACAACCTGCAGCACCCTCAGCACCCTCCCACCCACCTAATCTGTAAGGGTGAAAAATTAACTTTTTTAACCTTTTAGACATTAAAAAAATTGTGTGTGGTACTGGGAATTCTACCTAAGTTACACCCCCAGCCCTATTTTATTTTTGAAACAAGGTCTCACTAAGTTACTGAGGCTAGCTTCAAATCTGTCATCCTCGTGTCCCAGTATACCAAGAACTTGGATTATAGAATATACCACTACGCCTGGCTGTTTTTGTTGTTAGGGATGTGGTTAGGGATGTAGCTCAGCAGAAAAGTACTTGCCTCGCATGTATGAGGCCCTGGGTTTGACTTTCAGCATGCATGCATGCACGCATGCATACACGCACGCACGCACACACGCACGCACGCACACGCACACACAAGCAGCACATGAAATTTACACAAAATTCCTATTTTAGTGTTCATAAACAAATCTTAACAAAGCCCCCTCATTTACACAGTATAGCAGCCTATGGATTTCTGCACCATAACACAGGGTAGTTCTGATGGTCAGCAATGTGGCTCCAAAAGTTGAAAATACTTACCGTTTGCTCCTTTAGAGAAAGAGCTGGTGCTCCCTGTTATAAACAAGTGCTAGCATATGCAGGGTTGAATCCTAGAGTCTGGTCCCCGGGCCCACATCTGCCTATCCCCACAGGAAGACAAGACCGCAGTGCACACTGGAGGAAGGGGTGTCCCATTTCAGGGCCATCCCTCCAGACTTACCATTTTATTATTGATTTCATGGAAATGAATCTCACAGACTTTCTCCACAACATCTTCATTCTCAAAAGTGACAAAGCCGAACCCTAAAGGAAAAGAGAAAACAGGGAAAGGAGGGGTGAGCTGGGCTCTGGCAGGCAGCCCGAGGTGACAGCCTGCAGTCAGAACAGTCTTGATGGGCCTGGGTGGGCAGGTCCCTGGGAGGGCCTGGAAGTCCAGGTGATGATTCTAATTTGTACCCAGCACCCTTCCAACAGTGAGAAAAAGTTAGTGATCTCACCTACAGGCTGTGGGCCGCTGTATGGTTTACATTTGCATTGAAGCAAACAAGAAATTGGCTTGTCTGCTGTTTACCAGGGTCAGAGCCTGTGGCTCTGGGTGCTGAGGTGGGTGGGTGGGCTCCGGGAGCTGAGGATGGCGTGGGGCCACGCTGGCCCTTTCTGTGAGTTGGAGCGGCCAGCCCTCGGGTCGGCCTCCAGATGGAGGTGGTTATTTGTCCTTTTTTTCCTGAATTACTTCCTCTAATACCTCATCAGGACATCCTGAGGCTTGGAAGAAACTATTAAAAGTTGCAGGCCTCTGTTCTGTGCGGGCATCCTTTTTCCACTGCTGCTTCAAAAGCGCTGTGGATTTGGGGCAGTTTAAGACCGTTTGATGCCTGCTGTCAGCCCGTCAGCTATCCACTGTATTTACTCGGTTGGAGACCGGCTTTGCTAGACAAGCTGCACTGAAGAATTTTGGCAGGCGATGCAGCTCAGCATCCTGAGGGCCGCTCTCCACCCTCCTGCCCTTCCTTTCTTCTCTTCCCACCCCCGACAGAATTTCCAGCATGCAGCCCCATCTGTGACCCTGCTCAGCAAGCACTGTATTGCCACTCGGACCCACAGGCAGGGACGTGCCCCACCTCGGATGGAGCGCAGCTGTGATGTTCAGCATGAACCCAGGGGAGGGCTCAGGCAGGGGTAGACATGCTGCTGGGGTGGGGGGCAGCTGAGATCCAGTTCTGAATATATATCTTATCTACCTAAAAGTGGGGAGGCCCCTCTCTGGGCCTGGCATTATATACCTGCAAATTAAGGTGGCGTAACTGGACACTGGGTCTCACACCTCGGTCACAACCCCAATCAGGACTCCCAGAGCTCTCTGCTCCCAGACTGAATGTCTATGCTGTTCCTCTTTAACCCCCAGATCTGTATGTTGAAATCCTACTCTCTGGTGAGATGAGGTTGAGAGGGGGGAGTCTTAGGAAAATAATTCCATCATGAGAATGGAGACCTCGTGAATGAGCTTAGTGTCTTTATAAAAAGCCACGGGAGCCCCCTTCCAGTGAAGCGAAATGAAAAGTGGCTGTTGGTAAGCCAGGAAGAGAGCCCTCTCTAGAACCAACCATGCTGACCCCTAAGCCCTCCCTCCAGCCTCCAGAATTGTAAGAAACTGCTGCTGTTGATAGGCCACAGTTCTTTGTTATAGCAGCTCCAACTGACTAAGACACTCTGCTTCCCAATGATGCGAACCCTGCCACAATCAAAGCTGGACAGACAAATCACACGGGAAGACAAATGATCAAAATGGCTGTTCTTGTATGAAAGTCATTAGTGCTTCTTGTCAGTCAGAACCACACAATGCTTCCTTTTCAAGTGTCTATGTCTGCTCAGGGTCCCAGCAAGCCAAGGTGGAGAGGGAATCCCTCAAGTCCCTTCTGGGTCATATAACACTACCACACCTTCTAAGGAATTCCGGGGAACAGGAAGCCAATATATAAAGCCCTATGACATGGCTCCTGCAGGCTCTAGATGATTCTTCAGGAAAAGAAGACCACTCTAGTCTCAAACAACTTCCAATAAAATAGGGCCAGGAGCACCACCCACATGCAACCATGGTCTTTAGTACAGGCCGGTCACACACACCAAACAGTGGGCCAGTGCTCCCAGTACGCACAGCCCAGCTCATCATAGACATGAAAGAGGATATCTTGACACACCTTAAGGATATGAGTGTTTGCTGCAGGGGCTTGAAATTGGCAAGTCATCCCTGGTGTCACCCAGTAAAAGCAAGGTCTCATTACCTCTGAGGCTTGAAGCTGGTATCAGATACCATGAGGTTGTTTGAAATGAAGCTCCACTAAAACCCTTCCCCATAAGCTGAGACAGAAGAATCTCAAGCTCAAGGTTGGTCTGGGCAACAGTGAAACCCTATTCCAGAATAAAAAATAAAAAGGGCTGAGGGTGTTGCTCAATGCTAGAATGTCCGTGAGTTCAATCTTATGTATTTATGTGTGTATGTATATATGTATGTATTATGTATGTAACACACACACACACACACACACACACACACGGAAGGGGAATCAAGTCAGAGCATCTCCCCTGAAAGGACCCAGTCTTCCCCGAATCCCTAATGTCCTTTGTGTCCGGCTGTCTTCGAAGGCCACTTTCAGGCCTGGTTCTAAACCTAGGTACCTTGCAAATAAAACAAGCCCAGGTGGATGAATTTTTGGGGACTTCACTGCTTATTAGGGTGAGTGTAATGGGTGGAATACACAACCATGTCTAGCTCCTGGGACTCATGAATGTGACCTGACTTGGAAAAGGGGTGTTTGTAAATGTAATTAAAGATCCTGAGAAGAGATTACCCTGGATTTAGGGCAGGCCCTAAGTCCAAAAACAGGTGTCTTCATAAGAGACAATAGTGGAGAAGGCTATGTAAAGGGGAGGTGATGAGAGAAAGGGGTGATGTGGGCACAAACCAAGCGCGGCCAGCTGGAGCCATGAGATGCAGGAAGACCTGGCCAGTGAGGAAAGGCCCCTCCCCAACTTCTGGAGGGAGCACAGCGCGGCCTCCAGAACGGCTAGGGGGATCAGTTTCAGTTCTTTTAAGCCACTATGTTTGTAGCCTGTTGTTATGGAAGCCACAGGCTAGCAGTCCGATGGGGTCACAGGTTTCAGCTGCCCCCATGTGCCCTACTCCCACCGACCTGGCCAGTGACATTACTCTGCACGGGGGCGGGGTGCTTGGTTGGTTGGAAGTCACCTTGCAGCTGCACACACTGGCTTGATCCTGGAATGCAGGCCCGGGAGTCGGGTCACATGGGGCCCAAGGCTTAGTGCCCTGCACAAAGGCTGTGCTTCTGCTGCCGCCCAGCTCCTTCCTGGCCTACCGTGCAAGTCACTGACCTCCACCACCAAGGTCCCCGGCACGCAGGGCTCTTTGCTGCCACAATTTCCCATTCTGTGCCACCAAGCCCAGAAAGAAATGAGGGTTGCTAAGCTGGGAGACAGAGATTGAAATGCAGACAGCTGGGGGAGGGGAGGCGGCCTGGTAACATTCCAGATTCTAACTCTGATACTCTCCCTGCTGATCCCTTCCCCAGCCCCACAGGACTCAAAATTCGAGTAGCACAAAAATGATTGTCCTGATTAAAGGAGAGAGCCTGGATTTCCAGCTTCTACACCTCGGATGCATAACAATTCTGTGATGTCAAGACTCATTTGCAGTGTTCCAAAGATCTGTATCTTCTTGACATCCCTGACTATTTGGCCTGAATGGAGAAAACAAACTTGATTATGTCTAAAATATTTATTTATTCCATTTGGAAAAGCAAAGAAGCAATGAAACACTTAATTATCAATAAGTGTTATTCCTTAACATATAATCATTTTTATTTCACAGGTGCATTATCATTTTCAATGAATTAGTAACTCTGACAAACAATCACCTCAAAGAAGTTGAACTAAGGAGTGGAGGAGAAAAATAATGGGGTCAGAAATCTGTGGAGAATGGGTGGTGGGTAGGAAAGCCCCTTTTGTCAGTCCTCTTTCTTTTTTGAAATAAATTTTTTATGATGGTAAAATACACGTAACATAAAATTTACCATCTTAACCATTATAAGTGTACAACCAGTGGCACGGAAAGACACAATGTGCAGCCATTGCCAAAACTTTTTCATCATCCAAACGAAAGGTGCCAGCACAGTAACCCCTTCTCCTTCCCCGGCTCCTGTAACCCCTGGTTTACTCTGTCTCTATGAACTCACGGTTCCAGGTACCTCCCACAAGTACAATCATATGGTACTTGTCCTTCTATGTCTGGCTTAGTTCTCAGCATATTGTTTTCAAGGCAACACAGACTTTCGAACAATCTGCTTGGAATAGAGATTCAGCAGGAGCCTAGGGAGGGCTGGGTGGAGGCAGGAAGTGATGCTTATCCACCCGCAGTTGCTCCCAAAGAGAATCAGAAAGGGAGTCCCATGAAGGCCATCAAACTGAGACACAGCCAGCTAGGTAAAAGAAACACACAGTTATCCTTGCTCAAAAGCAAGGGAAACATGAGCTTTGTGCCTCTGGAGAGTCCCATGACTTATCTGGGTCTCTCCCAACAGGCAAACCTGGAGTGGTGGTCCCACTGTGGTCCTTGCCAGGGGGAGGACTCTGAGCTGTAGGGAGTCTGTAAGGGTGTACAGTCCATCATTCCCTTTGAGGAAGCCTGGTGAACATCCCCTGCACTGTTTCTCATTTCCCTTGATGCTCAGACACCACCCTGGAGCCAGAGACCTCTTCTGTAGGTATTTAAAGTAATTCAAACCACCAGTAAGAATGGGGAGGCAAGCTGGGTGTGGTAGTACATGCCTGTAATCCTAGTACTTAGGAGGGTGAGTAGGAGGATCACAGGTTCACAAATAGTCTCAGCAATGTAGAGATTCTGTCAGCAACCTAGCAAGACCTTGTTTCAAAACAAAACAAAAAAAAAATAAATAAAAAGGGCTGGAGGAGGGTATGGTAGCGCACGTTTGTAATCCTAGCATTTGGGAGGCTGAGACTGGAGGATTGTGGTTCGTGGACAGCCTCAGCTATTTAGTGAGACCCTCTGCAACTTAGTGAGACTCTGTTTCAAAAATAAAGAATAAAGGCTGGGCGTGGTGGCACATACTTGTAATCCCAGCATTTGGGAGGCAGAGACCGAAGGACTGCGGTTTGTGGACTGCCTCAGCTACTTTGAGGCCCCTTGCAACTCAATGAGACCCTGTTTCAAAAATAAAGAATAAAACGCTGGGCGTGGTGGTGCATGTTTGTAATCCCTGTGGCTTGGGAGGCGGAGACAGGAGGATCATGCAGGTTCGAAGCCAGCCTTGCTGGCTTAAGAGATCCTATTTCTAAATAAAAATATAAAATAGGTCTGGGAGTGTAGCCCGGAGGTAGAAGGGTTTCCAGGAACCCCAGTACCTCCAAAAAATAAAAAAATAAAAAAAATTAGGGCTGGGGGTGTTGCTCAAAGGTAGAATGCCCCTGGGTTCCATCCCCAGTACCGAGAAAAAAAAAAAAAAAAGAAAAAGAAAAAAAAGGCTGGAGGTGGAGTTTGGAGGAAAATGCTCCTAGGTTCAATTCCTAGTGTTGGGGGTAACACACACACACACACACACACACACACACACACACACACACGCACACGAGGACCTCCGGAGACTGACAACTCAGAGGGGCTGGATGTTAGAGGCCCAAAGCTTGGAGAGTAACAGACCAATTCACCAAAGAAACACTGCTTGCTTGTCATGCACTCCCAAGACCCGACCCGTAACTGCAGCCTGCAGCCCACACTTGGGAGGGGCTCTGGGCAAAGAAGGTGGTGAGAAGGTGAGTCCCAATCACAGAAGGACTCCAAAATGGATCTAAGTGGGGTAGCTCCTGATAGGGAGCATTTAGAAATGAAATTCTGGTGTCCTCTTGAATGAAGCTATTATTGGAAACCAACAGGTAAGCTCTATTTAAGAGATAAGCATTTAACAGTCAAACCTTTTTTCCCTCTTTTATTCAAATGAATAAAACTGAATATTCATCAGAACAATACAAGGCTACAAAACACACACATACACACACACACACACACACACACACACACATACACACACACAGAAGAAGAGAACAGAAAACAAGATACCTTGAAATTAAAATAACCTGCTCCAAACACAATCACAGAGGAACAGTCAACAGTTAACTTATGGAGAATTATTTTTTAGGTCAGGGAGGGAAAGATGGAAACAGCCTCCTCCTAGCCTCAAAAATAATTTTCTTCTCTTATCATATAGGTCAATGAACACATAAGAGGCAATCAGTTAAGGCCTAAGGCACCTTTGGAATCAATACAAAGCGTGACTTAACACTTGGTAATAGTGGGGGGGGGGCAACCCCAGCTTGTTAAATTTATTCTGAGTATCCCATTTAAGGTATGTGTATGCAAGGGTATTTATAACTCCTGCTCCTCCCTCTGGCTGATAACTCAGTGTTGGGGGAGCACCAGTATCGGTGGGCTGCTGCTGCATAGATGTGGATCCCTCAGGTGCGGGCAAAGACAACTTTCTGGTTTGAAAATGCCTCTCACATCTCAGCCTAGCTGGTCCCCCAGGCAACGCAGCAGGAGTCGGGGCAGGCTCCGCACTGTCACTGCGCTCGCTCTACTGCTCTGCACGGCTAAGTGACTGGTCTATCGTGACGTGGCTACTCAACCAGCACAGGAGCTGAACCCAGGCGTCCCGTTTCCACATCACCACGGAGCTTCTCTTGGAGCAGCTGTCTGTCCTTGGATCAGAGCATCCCAAGGTGAATTTGGTGGCCACTTGGCTCGAAGAGGGAAGTGTGTATGAGCCTGAGCCAGGACTTCTTCAGGGCCCACCCCCAGCTGGCCCTGAATATTTCTGGGCTATCACGATGGGCTATACAGCCTGTAGCAAATCAGCTGTCCTGTAACCCTAAGTGGGAAAAGTCTGAGGGTCCAACCAGGTCCATCCAGCAAGAACAGCAAAAGTGAGAGCAGTGTGCACAGAAGCTGAGCAGGCATTGAGTGGCTTCCCATGCCCTGGATGCTTGTCCTCAGAAAGATGTAATTCAGAAGATTGATCAGTTCCAAGAAAAAAAAAAAAGCAAGCTGCCTTTCCAAAAGAAATGACACATTTCTGAGTACTGACAGAGGCATGGGGCGCTCACTGTGCAATACCCAGACTTAGCGGAATCCAGTCCCAGCTGCTATGGGGGCTGCGGGGCGTTTCCAGCATTAGGCATGGGGCAGGGGCTGGGGTGATGGTGAGGCTGGGGCTGCTCTCCCACCTAGTGTGCACTTCAGTTAGCAGCAAAGTCATTTCCCTTCAGCTGTATCTCAGGTCAGCATCCCAGAGGTAGTTATTTGTTATAAGTCTGTGTTCTGCATAATAATGTCAAAAAGACAACTGCTTATATGCCTGTCAAGCAGCCATTCCTTAACTCAGTTTCATTACCCCTGGTCTCACCTGGGGAACGGGGAGGATTGTTCCCATTTTACAGATGAAGAACAGAGACCCCCGTTCTCTCCACTGTAGCGCACCATACAGGTGGCCCTACACCCTGGCTTTGCAACCCTGCTCCATCGTATGTCCCTACCAGAACATCTACAAAATGAGCGAGAGCCCCTCCTCCCAATAACCCAGCAGCAAGAGAGGGAAGATTCGACCGACCGTCATTCCAGCTACAAGCTGCTTTCCTATTGCCTACTCTGACTCCTCTAGCATAACTGCAGGTCAGGGGTACTAGGCATTTTCAGAGGTACAAACAAAAGGGGCCTCTACATGCAAAAAGACAATGGACGTATCTCCGAAGTCAGCCTAACCTAATGTGGGTACGGAGAGAATGACTGAGTGACTTTTTTGGGGGGGTACTAGAAACTAAATCTAGGAGTATGCTACCTTCAAACTATGTCCCCCAGCTTTTTTTTAAAATTTTGAAACAGGGTCATATTAAGTTACTAAGGATGGCCTTGAATCTATGATCTTTCTGTCTCAGCCTTGCAAGTGCTGGGATTACAGGCATGTGCCCCCCAGCCCTGGTTAGGGAGAATGACTTTTCTGAACCTTTCCAGACTCAAACCACAGATCTGCAGGAAGCAGAGGAAGGGCGATGCTGGCACTTCTCTGAGCAATGACTTTCCAATGAGTCAGTGCCCTGGGGCATCAACAGAAGCACTCACTCCAGCCTTATTAAGAACAAAGAGTAGGGCCAGGCACACTGACCCATTCTCCATGCAGGACTGAACCAAGCTGATGGGAATGAAGACTTTCGGCCAGGAGGCCATCACAGGCTACCTGTCTCCCTCTGTGGGAAAAGCAGCCTGGGATAGTTTGGAGGGGCCTGCAGACATTCCCCTTGAACACACACCCTTCCTCCCCCTGCCATGAGCCAGCCAGTTGCCTCCTCTGAGTTCCTCCTGAGCTGCCCCCTCCCCATCACATCCCCACCACATCCCCACCGGAGTGGCATCACGGCCCCCCAATAGCAGCATCCTTCATGCACCTGCTTCCTCGTTTACACCCGTAGTTTGGCAGCTGGTTGCTGTAAACTATAATAAAATGCCTTTCCAAAAAATGAAGGAATGTGACCAGACATGCCAGACATCATGATATTAAAGCCGTGTCAATTAATTTCTCCCCCTGCTTGATAAACGAGCCCCACTCCATCTCTTAATAATGAGGAGAAAAACAAGAAAAGTTGACACTTAGTTTAATTTATTTTCTCAACTTGCCTGGTCATATTTCTTTCTGCCTTGCAGAGCAGGCTGAGGCTGTGGGGAATTACAAGCGGCGCGCGCGTGCAGAGATCAGTGTGAATAGATGTGGGTCCTCTCTATTCCCTCACACCACTTAATCAGGAGGGGGAGAGTGAGTCAAGAGCCAGCTCACACCTGTGTTTCTCCAGACACCTTTGGGGGTGGATGCTGGGGGGTGGAGGGGAGATGGGTCCAGACTAGGGGAGTGATCTCAGGTGTTTAGGGAATCAGATAACAGAAACAGCACTATCAGCTTTCCAATCTAGTTCCTTGGAACTGTACAAGACTGAATTCCCTAAATTAATATTAAGCTTCGTGGGCGGCATTTGCCAGAGGGGAACCAATTCCTCAAATGGAAAGGTGCTTTTCTTTCCTTTTCAGCTGAAGGATGCTCCAGCCAACATCTGACCTTGAAATGTGAGGATAGTCTTCTCCAAGACAGATGCCAAGTGCTTCTTTGGTTACAAGTAATTTTTTTCATATAGCCATCCTAATCTCAGGACCATTTATGGATAGTCTTGGACCATAAACCAAGTCAGGGGTGAAAGGGACATGGCCTAGGAATATGCATTTTTACCCAAGTCACTGGTAACTCTGATGCCCAGGTATGTCTGACTCTGCTCTATTTTTCCCAACTCAGGATGAGCCAAGCAGAGATACCCTGGCCAAAGAGAATCTAGACCTTTCCACAGCAAAGAGAATTTTCAGGATACCTCTTCTATGAAGCAGGAAACTAAAGCTGTTTCTAAGAAGCCTGGGCAGTCACCACCAAGGCAGATCTGGGAGATCAAGGGCAAAGGCAAAGCAAAGCCCCATCCCCAGGCCCAGAACCTGCTTCATACTCAAGTGTAAGGGGTGGGTCTCATTCCTACTCCCAGAGGTCCTGGTGCTTAGCTGAATCAAACCCTTATGCAAAAGCAATTAAGTTCTACTTTAGAATTTCAAAACAGGCATTCAGGCACCCGGAGAGAGATTTTTTTTTTTTAACTGATGAGGACACCTCTCTGAGTCTGAAATTACATGAGCGTAGAGCTTTCTAATGTAAGAATAAGAACAGAAGGAATAAGGGACCCTCAAAAAAAAAAAAATACCAGGAAGGAGGAGGAAGTTAGAAAATACAGATAGTGGAAGGGAAAAAGAAAGAGAGAGCTTCAGAAGGGGCAGAGGGAGAAAGACCTCCACCCATCCTCAAACCATTTTTCTAAGCGAGGAATCTGTCATGAATACTGATGGTGCGATTTGAAAGCGCCTGCGGCTGTGGGGAGAGGGCGTCTCATCCCAGACTCTTGTTAACTGAGAGGGAAAAGCACCTGTGGTCCAGGCCAGACAACCCCAACCTCATTTAATTCCGAGTGCGCTCCACAGCCGCGGTCCTGTGAATGACACTTGTCAGGGCGGCAGATTAGTTCACAAACCTATTTTTTTGTGCATGGTGTTCCATCTTGGTCGGGAAAATAGTCAGTTCTTGGCGAGAGAGACACATATTACTGCTGTTAAGTGCCAATATAAACTCTGGGACGCAGTGGTAAATTCACCAAATTAAATCGCTAGACAACTGGCTGGGATCAGGACCCCGGCGGAAGGTGCCAGGACTGCAGCGTGCGCCCAGCGGGGCGGAAGAGGCCGAGGTCGGGTGCGCAGCTGGAGCAAGGGCACGGGGACGAGCCGCCTTCGCGTCTGCTCAGAAACCACAGAGCCTGGATGACTCCACGGGCTCCACATGCAAAAGCAGGCCTTCCAGGGATTCTGGGCTCAGAATTGATGAGCCCAGATGATGGCCCAGAGATGGGTGGGAGGCCTTTCACGAAAGAGGTAAGGTGTCTGGGTGCCGACTTTAAGAGCAGGTCTGAGGTCTGATGCTCGTCCTCCAGCCTCAGGCTTGCAGGGAGCACCCTGGAAGGTAAGAGAGTTGTAATCTACCTACTGCCCCCACTGAGGTGGGTGGAAAGGACTTGACTCCAGAGCCAGGTAGGTACGTGCTACAGCCATGATTGCCTGGGTGCTACAGCCATGATTGCCTTTGTGACCCTGAACAAGTGATTTCACCACTCTGACCCTTAGTACCTTCTTCTGAGACCGAAGCAATGAAATCCACCTCCCCAGCCAGGAGGACTGCTGGAAGACACTTTTCCTGTGAGGGGCTAGCTATCTCTTGCCAATCAAATTAGATATATGGCATCTCTATTATAATAGTCAACCTCTGTCTCTCTGCACACCAATCTTTAAGTCTCGAGCCCCACTTATTAAAATCCATTTGGCATGTCAGTCTGGGAGATGTGAATGTCTATGGACATCCTGGTAGGTATCCTGGTAGGAATAGGATTCAGGTCAGGCCTTCTTGTTGGTTAAAAAAGGACCCTACAGTGCATCTGTCTAGGTAAACAAGAAGAGAAATAGACAGCCCAGCATCACTGAACTCTTGCACGCCATGACCTGTGCTGCCTGCTCTGACTCACCCGCTCACCTCCCTCTGCTACGTTTGTGGAGCACAGTTACTGGCTGCAGATAAGAATTCAAAACTCCATCAAAAAACCAATAGTTGGAAGCAGGTTTTCAATGCTGCCACAAATTATATGACTTTTATTATGAGGTATGGTTTCAGAATGGTCCCAACTGACAGAGTCCTGGCAGGCTGCTGGCCGCTCTCCCTGACCCCTGGACAGGGGTCATTGCTGCCCCATCTCCACACCCCTAGCCAGTCCCCCCAGCAGATCCTCTGCCTAGTGGCCAACCTGAGGTACACATGCTGACTGGTTCACCATAGGCAGGGGCTGCCTGTTTTATCTTTATGGCTAATAAGGAGTTGTTGGAAACATTTGGAGGCCAGACCTCTCTGAGAAGCTGAGACCAGCAGCCTGGGCAGTCTGGCAAGGGGTATGTGTGGGTGTAGCTTTGTGGGGAGGGAGTAGAGACCTGCTCCTGACTCCCTAGATGGAGCCTGGGGTGGGGCAAGGGAGGAAGGGGGTGGAGAGGCAATGGGGCCAAGGGCAACAGTCTGGTTGTTCAATGCCACTCAAGGTGTTCCCCCCCAAACAGTAGCATGGACACTGCCTGGGAGGGACCTACCAATACAGAATCTCAGGCCTGATCCTGGGCCCACCAAAGTGGAATCTGTATTTTAACGAGTTCCCTAGGTATCTTATGCAAATCAACGGTTAAAAGGCATCGCTCTGGAACAGTGATTCTCATATTAGAATTTCTTAGTAAATTAAAAAAAAAATGTGGCTGATGTCCAGGCCCCATCCTCAGAAACATTTGGGAGAAGGATAAAAATCATAAGCCTTAATTTTTTCCCCTGAAAACAACTAGTTATACACAGACAAACACACACACCATTTTTGTGTGTGTGGTACTGGGGATTGAACTAGGGCATTCTACCTCTGAGCTATACCCCAAACCTTTTAAAAAAAAACTTTTTTTTTTTTTTTTGTGGTACTGGGGGTGGAACCCAGAGTCTTTCTACTTCCAGACTATACTCCCAGACCTATTTTATATTTTATTTGGAAACAGGGTCTCACTAAGTTGCCGAGAGCCTCACTAGGTAGCTGAGGCTGGCTTTGAACCTGCGTAATCCTGTCTCAGCCTCCCAAGCACGGGGATTACAAGCATGCGCCACCACACCCGGCATTTTTACATTTTTTTTTTTTGGGTGGTGGCACTAGGGGTGGAACCTAGAGGCTTTCTACCTCCGGTTGCAAGTTGGAAACCTGCCTCAGGAATTTAGCAAGACTATCAACAACTTAGCAAGACACTGTTTCAAACTAAAAAAAAAAAAAAAAGGATCACAGGTTCGAGGACAGCCTCAGCAATTTAGCAAGACTCTATTTCAAAATAAGAAATACAGCCGGGCATGGTGGCGCATGCTTGTAATCCCCGCGCTTGGGAGGCAGAGACAGGAGGATCGCGCAGGTTCGAAGCCAGCCGTGCGCGCTGGCTTAGGAGACCCTGTTTCCAAATGAAAATGTAAAAATAGGTCTGGGAGTGTAGCCCGGAGGTAGAAGGGCTTCCAGGAACCCCAGTACCACCAAAAAAAAAAAAAAAAAGAAAAAAAAAAGAAAAAAGAAAAGAAATACAAATAAAAGAGCTGGGGATATAGCCTGGGGTAGAATTCCACTGGGTTGAATCCCCAGTACCAAATTAATAATAATAATAATGACAGAAGCCATCAACAAGAAAGTGGCAGTGTCTCACCCTCAGCAGACGCCTCACCGGTCTCATCTCACTCCCAAAATGTTTTGGTCCCATGGGACAAGCGGCAGCCAAATGAGTGAAGAGAACCTGGTTCCATGGAGAGAGCTCTTTGAAGACCGAAGTTTGGAAATATTTCCATTGTTATGTGATTTTGTTGCTAAGAACGATGTAACTGGGTCATCCACAAGAGCACATATATCTGCACACTTTTAAAACCCGGAAACAGAACTGTAAAGACTTGTTTTGAAAAATGGAATGTTTCAGTAGATTTTGAACCCATTTGTTAAAAATATAAAAATGCAACACTTGATTAGTTTGCATGGAGAACTGATTGACATCAGGGAAGATGGAAATTTACAAGCTGAATCTCAACAAAATCCTTTGCATAATTGGAGGATGGGATTGAAAAATTAGTAGCATGATTTAGTCAGCACAGCAAACCCTCTTCTTCCACTGGGAGCCCTGTATCTTGTGAGATGTATTTTTCAGTTGTGCTGGGCAAGAAAATCACTTTCAGAGATGGATCACAAAGTGTTAAATCAAGAGTTGTTTTTTTTTTTTTTTTAAAGCAGCACACTCTATCATGTTGCTCCCCCCCCAAAAGTACTGTTTTAATTAGTAATAAATAAAATTCTAAATACAGCTCATTGCAAATGTAGCCTATTACATCCCTATCTTTGTACTTTTATAATATATATGATACGTTAACACAGTAGTACCTGTATATAGATAGAAAATTAGACATATTGCATGCTCGTTTTTTTCCTATACAATTAGAAAATTTTAAAAGAGGGTATACGCATATATGTCATGGACTCGGGTTCTGATGCACTCCTCAGTCAAAACGACTGCTTAAGCAGGGGACAAGGTGGGAACAGCACCCTCAGCGACAGCCAGTTTGTGTGGATCCTGTCCTGGCCCCAGAGCCAAGAACCAGGCCGTCCCAAATCTCTGGGGTCCTCTGGGTTGAGCAGCACAAAGTGCTTAAAAGCATCTGGGCTTTCACTTTCCACTGAGAACCCTGCCTTCTGCACATGAACGGCAGCCATACCTGAACTCGTCTCAATACATTTTTCATTGCATCGTATCTTCATTAAAATTTTATTCTATTAGCATTCTGAATCCAAACCACTAAGTACATAATTGCTAAAACATGTGTTAAGCGCCGACTTACAAAATGCTGGTTTTATCATATTGTTAATTAACAGAAAGTAGGATTAATACATTCACAGATCATTAGGAGCCTTCGGTTCAATTTCACCAGCTCTTCGGCAGGGTGGGGGTGGTGTTGGCGAGCAACCCTGGGGCTGTAGAGCAAGGCAGAGCCATCCTTGGGGTTCCCCCTCAGCCCCTCTGTGGGTTCTGTGAGCGAATGGAGGAGAGACCCAGGAGACAGGGCCTCAAAGCCTATTCCTCCTAAAGGAGGTTATTCTAAGAGCTGCTGTCACTCAGTGCCGCCCACGTGGAGGAATTAGCAGCACAGTCCCTTAAGGCTGGCCAGTGAGACTCCGTGGACCACTGGAAGAGTTTGACTCTTCAATTTGAGGAAGTGCTCAAAATCTCACTTGTGCTGCATGCTTGCCTGTGACTAGGGGGCAAGCCATTAACCTCCCTGCCCGTTTCCCCACTGGTAAAACAGGAATAAAGATGCTAACCTTAAGGGCTGGCGTGAGGATTAAATGAGATAATGCAAGCTCCCATTATGGTGTGTGCACAAGCTCTAAGCTTTTAGAAAGGATTTTGTACCTACTATTGCTTGGAATGAGTGAGCCACTAACTGAGACTTGAAAATACTTTAGCTATCAGTAACTGCTGGCTGCAGGGGCACAGGGGTTCTAATGACGTCTACCCAAGGGGCCAAAGCCAAGTGACTTAGACATGTATTTGGCCTCACCTTGCTGTCATCTCCAATGGAAATCTGGCCACAAGGTCCCCAGGCCAGGTGGGGTTTACTCTAACCTCTTCCCACCCTGTCCTGGGAATTACAAAGGTATTGAAGTATGGAATGGACTAAATGTCTCCTCTGTTCCCAGCCATCCAAACTACTTTAGCCTGGCCCGGTGGTGGGATTCCCAATTCTTCATGCTTAGTAATGAACTGGCCATTGTTGGCTGGGCAGCCAGCAAGACAGGTGCTAGGTGGGAGAGAGGGGCCAGGTGTGGGGCGAGGCCTCACCTAGGGGGGGCCTGGAAGCTGGGGGCCAAGGCAAGTTCAAGGTCAGAAAGAGGAAAGCAGTTCATCTGGCCAGGGGCCCTTCCCAGAGGGAGGTAAGGACAGGGCCGTAGCAAACTGTTAGGGTGTTGACAAATGTGCTCCCTGCACTGGAGCCAGGACATAAAAATCAGATCTAAGGAAAATTAAAAAAGCAGTAGGTGCAGACCAGCCTCTGCCAGGCCTGAGTGCCAAGAAAGAGAGTCAGTCACCTTGTTGCTTTTTTTTTTTTTCCCCCTGGAACATTCTTTCAAGGCCCTAGGTACTTAGAATTGCAAGGTGTCCTGTGGTGAGGCCTTCTGACATACAGTTTTTATTTGTGGGCTGAGACTGGAAAGAGACCCCTTATTTGTAGAAAAGGCATGAATGGCAAGAGCCTGGGCTTTGTGTTCTGACGGGGGTTGTTTCCCAACTCCGTGGCCTCGATTTCCTTACCCATAAAATGGGTATCAGTGTTCCAGAGTTGTAGAGTTTGGGGAAGACAGTGCCCATGAAGGTTGGCACAGCTCCTCGCCTTTTCGGATGCAGCACATCCATGCCTCTCTAGAGACCCGTTTTCCTTACATACTGACTCACCTGCAGAGACTGATAATTTGGCTCTGTGGGATGAGGGTCCAGAACACGGCTGCCTCTCCAAGGAGAAACTGCTTGGGATGCTTGTGTTTGGAGCAACACCTTCACTGACCAGATGGGAGCGCAGAGGGCTGGAGGCTGAGGGATGAAGGGACCCCGGATGTCCTGATACTTGGCACTGTGTTGCCCGGGGGAGCCTCTTCCACTGCCTAGGGTGGGCCCTTGGCACACCTGGAGGCCAGATGCAAAGGCTCACCTGGCTTCTCACCAGGAGCCACGCTCCCTCCCCTCCTCAAAATGGGAGCCAGATAATCTCCAGGCTCCCCAGAGAAAGCAGCCAAGAGACAGCAGAGCTCTCCCCACCCTGACCTGAAAACCCCAGCGCACAGACGTCCATGTTGTGGCCATCCCGCCGCTCAGCTGCAAAGACCAGTAACTTCAATTTATTTGCGTCTGGGGCCTTAAGGAACCTCAGCTGTCATCCTTTCTTTAGTTTATTACCAAATTTCTAAAATATTACTTTCTTTATTATATCCAAATTCACTTTATTGCACTTGACAATACAGATAATCACATACCATATGCTCTAATGTTTTGAAACCAATGCATGGTGACAGCGGTTTTTATTCATGATGCATAATTCCATCCCGCACTCACACTCAGGCATCTGAGCACCCAGCCTGGTGGTAAGACTTTTGCCTAATAACAGATTAACAATACAGCAAGTTTTGGAGACACCACCCCTCTCTCGCCATTCTCTGTTTACAATGGGGAAAACATACCTGAGCTGAAGATGGCTTTATGGGAGAGGAGGAGGGGACCCACCCTCCCACCTACCATTCCCAGAGGGTTTATAATGATTTGTTATTGTTCCGTGCTTATGAAACTTGATACTGAAAGGAGGAATTGGTCTCGCGCCAAGCAGTGAGGCAACTAATCACAGCAGCCCACACTGCTGGCCCCTGAGAGCAGCCAGCGCGGAATGCCCCAAAGCTCTCATTAGGAGACTTTCTTGTTTTTACTCTTGTCTCGCTACAAGCAAATATTTGTCACTCCTCTACCTCGGTGAGACCCTCCCTCTCTCGTCCCCTGTCCTCATTCCCCCGGGCACCCCTTCTGTTCCCAATTAGCCTCAAGCTTCCTGGCAAAATGAACACAGCTGGGACGGCGCCTGTGCTCAGCATCCTGGCACCTCTGGGCAGCAAGGCCAGGCTGCAGGCCCCTGCAGCGCAGCCCCCTGTTCGGCGGGTGGCTCAAGCAAAGGGTGGATAATGGAAGGATGATCCTCCAGCTTTGCGGTGGTGCCTGGAACAAACAATGCCATTTCACGCGTCCCCTAACTAAGCACTTTCATTTGCTTCAGAGAAGCACTCAAACAACTGTAAACCCATTAGGTCATGTCAAACGCAGGTAGAAGGAGCCTGGGCTGTCACCGGCAGAGAATCAACTCAGATTTACAGATGCTCAAAGCTTTAATATATAGATATTCGTCTTCCCCTGGCAGATAGACAAGGGGCCCCGGGTAGGGGCGGAGGCGGCGAGAAGAACAGCCCACAGCTCAGCAGCAGACAGATTGAAGTTTCACAATCATTCTCCCGGATAATGGGATTTCTCAACCAGGGGAGGGGGCGCTGGAAGGAAAGCCAGGTCTTTACTTCTCAGCACTTGGATGTTTTTCCAATCCTGAGCAGGGGGGTGGTGGGGCGAAAGGGACCGTCATTAGCAGGCTGTGGAGGACCAAGTGACCTGCTGGAACACCACCCTGGAGAAAGCGGCCCGCGTCGGAGGACGCAGAACAGTGACTGAGCCACCTGCAGAGGAGGCCAAGCGATCCAGGAGGCGTCTTGCTACCTGTGGTTGTGGTTATAACCTTCTTCACAAATAAAACGCGACGTTCCTTTGAGCTTACACCAAGACTCTAAGAAAAGCTTTCTCTTTCTCTTTCTTTCTTGTGGTACTGAGGATTGAACCCAAGGGCAAGCTACCTCTGAGCTATACCCCCAGTCCATTTTTATTTGTTTGTTTTGAAGCAAAGTCTTGCTAGGTTGCTGAAAGTCTCGCTGTTTGGCTGAGGCTAGCCTTGAACATGCGATCCTCCTGTTTTAGCCCCCCAAGTACTGGGATTACAGGCGTGTGCCACCATGTTTAGCTCTCTTTATTTCTTAATCATCTCTAGTAGGTAGAGGCTGCTCTTATGATCTCAAAGGATTTGAGGGCTTTTATTTTTTGTTTTCTCCTTTTCTCTTGCTTGTCTATGATGTATGGAGTATGGCAGAGAAAAACTGTTCACTAAACTGCTCTCTACTAGAGTAACTGGGGCCTAAAAACACAATTTCATGAAGAATCCTCTTGAAATATCATGAGTTGGTCTCTAAGGGCCTGGACACACAATGGCTGGGGCGAGCGAGCTTTCCTGAAGGAGGGGTTGTAAAGAGTCCCTGGCCCCGCCTCACGCCCATCATTCTGTTCTCGCATTTGTATTACTTCTCTTGGTAACCACATATTACCATCTACAGTTGGGAAGCACCCTGCTCTTCCCTGCCAGGAGCAATCCTTTAAGACCTGATGTAGCCACCTCATCTCTTCTGATTCTAGTCTCATTCCTATCATGTTGTCCTGGCCCCCATTAGACCTTTGATGTGGTCTACCTTGCCAATGCTACGGTGGAACCTCTGATGTGGTCTGTCTTGTCAATGTCCTTCCTGACACAGAGGATCTCTTGGGTGACGCACGCTCCACAGGGGTCAGAGCAGTACAGGTACTGGACGCTGGACTCTCCTAATATAGTCCTGGAGGCTTAGCAGCTCCATCACCCCTGCCTCCAAGTAAGCTTATGGTCAACTAAAACCCACGGCTGCCTGTAAACCATTGCCATAATATTCAGGCATTTTCCGCTTTAAAATAGAAACTTGGGTTGTAATATTCTAATTATAAAAGTAATATTTATTTTCCTCTTAGAAATGTGAAAAACATTTATTCCTACAATAAACATTAATTGGAGACCTACAAAAGGGAATAAATTTGGCTGGGCCTTTGGGATACAATGGAGACGAGGCCCTAGCCTCTGCCTTCATGGCTGGCAAAAACAAACCATCCACAATCCCCTCAGCTGTGTGCAGGTACAGAGGAGTGAGCTCCGAGCTGCTGTCAGCCTGGCTCACCACAAGTCCTGCCCCTTGGTCAGTGCCTGCACAGAGCAGCACTCTGCAAATACTGACCACTGGAGGAATGGCTTGGGAGGATAGTCCCTGGTCTGTTTCTTACAGACTAGAGGCAAGTTTGACAAAAAGAGTCTCGGTTCCTTCCCAGCCCAATAGCACCTCCTTTTCAGTTTCTACCCAGAGCTTGGTCCTAAGGGCAGAGTTGGCTTAGCTACAGGTCTGAGGTACAAAGAGCTAAGTAACAGGAAGAGAAAGAGCAGGAAGGAAGTCAACTCCAGGAACCTAGGCCCGGCCTGAGCCATCATCCACTGGAAAGCCCACTTGCAAAGTCTCTGGTCAACATTCACACATCCCCAGGCTGTGGCAGCTCAGAAGTGTTGGGAGTGACTGAGAGAAACTGGAGGCATAGCCAGCTGCTCCTGCTGAACTGCCATGCCAGGCCAAGTCAAATTTGGTTTTGCCATTTCCATTGACAAGACAGGACATTTGCGCATTTGCCACAGAAACCACAAGCCAGACGAAGCCCTGGGCCTCCCAATCATGGTCTATGAATGAGCCGTACTGTCCAAGGGCTGTTGTGGAGGGAACAAGACCAGCCAGCAGAGAAATCAACTCCAGCTGGGACTTGTTCACAAAACAGAATGCAGCATCTGTGTCCTTTTCTTTTCTGGCAGTATTGGGGATTGAACCCAGAGCCTCAAAGTCTAAGTGAGCCCTGTACCATTGAGCTACCTTCCCAGTCTGCACAATGTCTTTGACGAGTGGGAGGATGTGCCACTGCCCATCTCCTAGACTGACTGACCAGAGGCTCCACTGAGTAGAAGACAGAGGGCAGGAGGAACCATGCTCAGAGAGAAACCCTGTCCTGCCCCACATCACTGGCTACTGCTGTGCCAGAACACTGTACTCTATGGGGTGCACCCAGCCTTTCTTCCCAGGATGACAACACTCCATGAAAGGCTAGCAAGGGCTATTACAGGCTCATGGATGGGGACAGGGACTCCAGAGAAACTTCTAACTTGGGATCTTGCTCTGGTCCATGCTGGCCTCTCTACTTATGACTCTTCCCCCATGAGGATGTTCTCATCCCCAAACCTGTACTGCAGATGCAGGAGGGCCCTACATCCTGGTTCTTGCTGGTTTCCTGCCAGCTAGAAAGTCTAATGGGCCTGCTTATTTTATTTCACTGGCTTGTAAAAGGACATAACCAAATAGTGATGGAGAAAGAATCTGGCAGTGGTGGAGAACTCAGTGAATGCTGGGGTGATGCCAGAAGTTAAGTAAAGCCTTGGCCATTCACTCTCCTCAGGGGACCCACTGTATTGCTGGGGCTGAGATGGAAAGATGAGTGCTAGGGGTGCAGATGGGCAGCAGCTGGGGATCCATTCCCATCCTGGATGGAACAGTCCTGGCCCACTGAGGCAGGGGCAGAGCTCCCCTTGACTTATTCTTTGGAATGAGCCACTTTCCTTCCCTTTGGGGTTGGGTTTTACTCAACTCTTGAATTTGCATGATCGATCATCCTTCCGGCGTGCCCTCAAGGCAGGTAATGTTATTTCATTTTGGCGAACAAGGAACAGGACACTCAGCACAGTGAAGTCACTTGCCCTCCATTGCTGAGTGGCTGAGCTGGGATGCAAGCCCAGGTCTGCCTGTCCCTGAAACCTGGGCTTTCCTCTCCACTAGCCCTTGGAAGGGCAACCAAATAAGCAGAAGGCTTGGCGCTAACACAGCCCTGGATAAACTGCCATATAGTTGTAGCCAAAAACTGACTGCATGGCTCAGAATGCTCAGAGGGTCTGGAGTGAGGGGGAACTGATCTCCAGCCCCAACCTCCTGGGCTGTACACCCGGAGCAACTCACAGCCTCTCGACAGGCTCAGTTTCCTACTCCAGGGCAGAGATTTTGGTCTGCATGTTGCATAGCTAAATTCCCTGTGCTTAGAACTTGCAACTCAATAAAAATTTGTCAAATGAATCTGAAAAGCAGAAGTCCCAGTAATATCCCCACTACCTGTCTTATTAATGAGATAATAGAGTAAAGCACTGCACAGAGCATGACACATCCAAAGGGATCAATAAGCAGGAGATGCTGGTTATGATACAATTATTACACACTGTCATAGTAGTAATATTGTTTCACAAGGTTATTATTAGTATCAACGCACTTGTGAACTACAAATGGACACCAGTATCTTTGCACTAAGTAGTAACTGATGCTGGCATCGCCATGAGTATAGTGGAGCCCAGCACGGTCCGGAGGCATCTCAGAAGCTACCCGTGCCTTTCTGCTGGATACGTGTGCGTGGGACCTAGTAGGGAGCTCCTGTCCGTGCTCTGTCCAGAGTCACTGTGCCCATTTGGGATTCTGAGGCTGAACTGCTGGGCGTGTCCATGCTTGCATGGCAGATCCAGAGAGAATGCCTCTTAACCAGTGTCAGTCACTGAAGCCCATAGTTACAGTCACCTCAGCCAGGTCTCTGCTCAGCTTCGTTAAAAGCAGAGTTTACGACAGAAACCTAAATCCAGACTCCTCTGAAGCAGGACAGCAGAGGGGCAGGTGCTATCCAGTGTGGCGCCATTCTGTGCCCAGGTCACCGAGCAGCACGCAAGATGTCAAACTCCCTCCGAAGTACCAGCCTTCTTTGGCTCAACCAATATTGGTTTAGCACCTTGCTTATATGCCGGGAAGGACCTGAAGCTGAATCAGCCTTGCTTCAAGGCAACAAAATGGACGGAGGTAAGCAAGCACAGAGTTCCTGTAATTCAGTACAGCCTTCCTTAAGGAAAAGGCAAGCTGACCGGTCTTTTTCAAAGTAACTCAGCAGAAGACAGTGTTCTGAGATCATGTCTCACAAAAGCAACAGGGTGCCAGCCCCGGGCTCCGGGGCTCCACACCCTCCGCTCACCCCGAGGCCACCATAGCAAGTCCTCGCTCTTCTCCATGCTGCTGGTGCCAAATACCATCTTGTTTGGTGAACTTCACATTTCTAGAACAGGGCGAAGCTCAAAATAATTTTCACAGTTAGACTTATGGGGACCTAAATAGCTTTACTGATTAAACCTCTGAATCCTTATCCGATTCTGCAACAATCCTCCTGGGTGATGCCAAATCCTTCACAGATTCCCAGCAAGCTCTGACCTGAGGGCCTGATTGTGTGCCACACACCTGTTAAGGTCACCTGTCTATCCACCAATCTCCTTTTTCCGACCGCTGGCCCTCTTCTCCAGCTTCCCCATCTCCCCCACTGAAGCAGAGAAGAACAATCACTTTCCCTAATTATATAGCACCCTTCTTTGGGGACTGGAGAACCAGGGTAGTTACTGGCAGGAGGACATGATATGGAGGGAGGTGGGTACTTGCAGAGAGGATTAGGGGCCCTCATGATTTGGGGAGTAGGCGGGGAACACATGCACATGGTCATCTGTAGAAAGTATTGATTTTCCCCTCTGGTGTAAGCTGCTCACCTGCCCAGCTGGAAGTAGAAAAAGAACTGAAGAGCGTCTGGAGCTGTTCTCCACCTGTCATTATTATAATTACTGTTATTATTTTACCACTGTCTTTTCAAATCCATTCCCATCGGTCATTTCACTGGGGCCTCACAATCATCCAAAGAGGAGCCTCAGAAGGGAGCACTGGCCCCATGTCAAACCGAGAGGAAACTGAGGCACGGGCTGAGTGTCTGGACTTTGGCCACACCAAGGATCAAATGACAAGGACGAGAGGCGTCCTTTCTGGTCTTGCCTCTCGCCAGATATCCAGCATCCTCAGGCACAGGCAAGGAACCAGCCCTCCGGGGGTGGGGAGACTGCTACGGAGCCAGGCCCCTGGGTCCTGGGTGGAGGGTGCCTCATTCCCTCAGAGCAGCAAGTCTCACTGTCCAATCCCTGCGTCATCTCCCTCTGTCCCACTCCCTCCCAAGGACAGGCCGTTCCACCTGCAGTCCAAGGGCAGAAGACTTAACAAGCAGCGGAAGCTAGCTGCAGGTGGATGCTCCTTGTGGGGCACCTGCTTCTCCTCCACGGTGACAGGGAGTGGAAGGTCAGTACTGTCTCCCTGCCTCAGGCCTCGGAGCTCCACAGTGAAGTGATGCCAGCAGTGAAGTAATGCCGGGGCTGGTGAAGGCTCCATTCCGAGTTGGGGGTGCTCAGCATTCTGTTCTCTGCTTGGAGGTTCTGAGCTGGAGCCAATGCGCCAACGAGGCAGCCTATTATGGCTGCGTGAGTGCCTCTGCCATGGGCGTCGCTACTGGGTAGCAGAGCCACCGGCCGTGTCGGGTAAAAGGCCCTCAATGTACCCCTACCTCAAGCACTGCTCACATCCACAGGGGTGGAATTGCAAAAGTCTGACCCGCTGCTCCTACCGCCTTTTCCCCCAGAAGTCTTGGGAGGAAGTCAGCCTGGCTAGCCCCAGACACCTGCCCCCAGGTCAGCTTGTCAGGAAGCCCCGTCCTAGCCAAGGTTGGCAGGGGCCGTGCCGAGGCTTGGCTCCTGCACATCCCACATCCCATGCTGCCTAGTCTGGACCCATGAACTCTAGTCACACCCACGGAAGTGAAGTCAGTGAGACAATGCCAGGCTCCCTGCTGTCTCTAGTAGGTTGTTTTGGTTTTTTGTTTTCTTGATAAATGTTATAAAGAGTCATTATGTATGGCCTCATCACTGAGAGCACCAACTAAATCCCTGAATTAACAAAATCCCCTGGACTAGTGACAAGGAGGGGTGAGAATGAAGAGCAGGGGCTTGACCTGGGTCTCCAGCAGTATCCACTGCTACTAGTGGGCAAGGCTCCCATCTAATCACGGCTCTCCAGCCCCCTGCAAAGCCTTGGAAAATTCACCACTATTAAGGCACAAACTTAAACCCTCCCTGTGACTCCTTCACTGGAGAAGCCGCTGGGAGAGTTGCTCTTTTTCCACACACAATATTCTTCTATGCAGTCCCCCTCAGCCCCGGTTAAACATCAAAGTCACAGGGGCTTTTAAAAAGGTGTGCATGCTGGTACATGGTTATCCCAGATACTTAGGAGGCTGGGGTGGGAGGATCCTAAGTTCAAGGCTAGCCTGGGCAACTCAGAGAGACTCTGTGTTAAAATCAAATATTAAAAAAAAGGGTTGAGAATGTAGCTCAGAGGCAAAACACTTATAGATTCAATCTATAGTACTGGAGGAGGAAAAAAAAGATATACTGATGTCTAAGCCCCTGGAGACTGGCTGCACTGGTGTGAGGCACAGCCTGGGAGCCAGTGTTCTTTAGGAGTCCCCAGGTGACTCTAATTCTAATGCGATTCATAGTGTGTATACATTTTATAGCTTTTTTCATGCATATTATGTCATCAGCATTTCACATGTCATTTAAGAACGCTCTGTAAACATCATTTTAATGGATGTGTAATAATCCATCAGATGAACATCCCGTAATTTCCTTTCAGTTTGCTTTTATAAGTGTTCTGCTCATATGCAGAACAAAGGCCTCTTTCCAGCTCTCAAGGCAGGCCTGGTTCTTCCTGAGGGCAGTCAGTCAGCCTGGCTGATGGCATGGACTCTCAGGGGCCTGTTTCCCACCATGGAGTCCTTTGCAACTGAGTAACTGGCCTTTTCTGCCAGGGGATTATGTTCCATTCACCTGAAATAAAGGCCTGTGTGTCAAGATAAGGATCTCAAAAGAGCCTTTCTGGAATGCTCGCCTGCTTGGGGTAGTTACCACCCTGAAGGGCATTTTGAATATTTTTATTTTGAACCAGAAATTAGGTCAGGATCTGACTCCTCATCGCTCTAATCTGTACCTCTTACCTTCTTCCTCTGAGCATCTCTCCAGAAATAGGTGCCCGTTAGCCCAGGCCTGTAAGCTGCCTTGTTTTAGAACCTCAGACTCAGTCCTGGAAATTCAAACTCTGAGGTGGATCAGGTCTTGCAAAGGGAGAGGCCGCTTTAGAGGACTCTCCTGGTTGTCCTCTCCACCAGAATGTGCAGCTCTCAGAGGATCCACTGGCAAGACAGCTGCCCAAGGCCCCAGGCTGGGCTGGAGACGTCTCTTTTAGCATCCTCCTTCCAGATGTTCTAGGATGGAGCAAACACCTGGCAAGCAAACCACAGCCCACTTCCAATCCACAGCTACTTTCTTGCTCCCCATCAGGGAACTATCATGCAAGGCCCCTCTATTTCCCACTCTGGGAACATCTGGCAAGTAGATGATTAGAAGCACATGCTAACAGTTACATGCTTCCCAGTAAACCCAAGCTTAGCCCCAGGAGCCCTGGCTTCCCTCCTCTTTCTAATCCACTGTCCCACCCCAGTCACCTCCCCATCCTGGCTCCACCAAGCTTTACTGCCAAACAGATGCTGCGTCTGACCCAGCATCTCCCAGGTGGGTAGCCAGATAAAATTTTAAAAGAGGCTGTGACATGAAACAGTCTTTCCAAGTCCAATATAGCTCTGTAAATTTCACCCTCGGCCCCCGCCCCCTTGCAAGCCAGGCCCAGGTGTGCTCATTTCTGCCTCTCGACCTTTTCTCTTGCCAATAAACACCATCACAGCTCTCCAGCCTCCCGGAGGCCTGCCTTGGTGTAAAGCTTGTCATTCCCACTCAGCAGGCACCGCAGTAACCCAGCTACAGGTACTTCCCCTTCAGTGGAGAGTCTATGTCAAGTTTAACATGAAGGAATGTGCTGAAAAGGACCTGCTAGGAGTTTAATAACACTCATTTCCAGTAAACTGGGTTTAGTTTGAAGGCCTTGATCAAGAAAAGGAATCGACAGGGAAGAAGGGAGATTAGAGGCTGAAGCAAGGTGTTAACTCTTAGAGGAGTTGGGCCATTAAAAGCCACTAAAAAAGTTCTAGAATCAGACGATTACACCATGGCCAATGTTGTCTTCTCTTCATCCCAACCTTAGGAGATTGTTCTGTATCCTGTACCCACAATAAAAATCATCCCAATTTACACTCAAATATATCTAAAGAAGTGGAAATGTGGTCAAATAATGATTTAGGGGGAAAATAATGTAAAGATGACCTCATTCTCCAGTCACTTTCCTCTGGACTCATGAATTCATGTTTTCATTTGCCCTTCCAGAGAGCAGCAGCTGCAAGCCACTCTGTGCACCAAGCCTCCCAACTAGCCCCTGGTCTTTATTTCAGTTTTGTCTTCCAGACACTAAAATTACAATGGTTTTAGAGTGTGCTAAACTCAGGTCCCAACCTCAGAGCCACCACTAACAGAAAGCTTTTGTATCTTGTTGAGCCCGATGTCTTCATCCATGAAGCAGAGAATATTCCCCTTGTAGGGAAGTGTAAGGATTTGGCAAAGGCACTTATTGGAATGCGGGTACACAGCCACATTCCAATAAGTACACAGAAGAAGTCAAGAGACTTCTTCTATCGCTTCCTTTCCTTTTCCCATGACCTATTACATAACTAGACAGTTACAGACTATGGGCCCAGCAACAGCAGGACAAATTCGTTCCACCTTTTCCTAGGGACAGGTAAGTAGCTCATCAATCAGAAAGACACCCACCCCTCCAATGCCTCAGCAGGCCTCAAGAGGAGTCCTGCTCCTCTGTTACCTGCAGGGCACAGTCCTGTTGTATGAGGCGCGCACACACACCGCGCCCGAGGCCGAGGACGCCGGGTGCTGGTTAACTGCCGGTTAAGGCAGCTACACTTTACAGTATCCCAGCATGGACAATATTATGAATGACACTTGCAAGCTGCCAGCCTGGGGACTCATTACAGTCAAGGTACAACATGGCGGCCTGCCAAGCCCCCGGCTTTCACACTCGCTATGCCAGAACATCCACACACAATTTAATTGCATTATAATTTCAAAAGTGCTTTTCAAACTGGAAAAAGGCATTCACTGATTAACCAGCGAAGAGCAAAATTGTTTATGAAATTGAATACAAAAAGCTACAGAAATGTAATTGGGTCGTTCTAGCACCTAATTTTCAAGCCATTTTCCCCACTTATTTAATCACGAGATACAAAAGGAGCGACTGAATTGACTTCATACTAATTAGATTACTCCCTGCGATACTCCGGGCTTATATTCCAACTGGTTGATAGCAATGTTTTAAACAGAAACGAAAATGCCGCAGCAGCCCGTCTGTGGGGCAGAATGGATTGTTTGGAATAGACCCTGCCATCCGTTAATAAGAATGAGCAGTTGTCCCCCAAATCTCCCAAGCTCCCTGCTACATGCAAGTGTCCTTGGAGAAACGTCACCCTCCAGGGTATCGATCAGAAGAATCCTTAGGTCTGTCTCCTACAGTCCCTGCAAGAATGGGTCTGAGCATGCCCCTTCTATTAAGTGCTGCCGCCTCCCCTGCGGGTGCAGCTGCTGCTGAGACAGACAGAGAAAGCCATGAAGCGCCTCTCCTAATTGGCTGTACGAGGCCCTTGGTGTGCCTCTGAACACTTTTTCTTTCATTGTTTCATAAACCGACCAGTGGCCCCAACCAGCTCTGTGGCAGCCTCACGGGTGAGCTGGCTCCGCTCAGCTCTCTTCTCACTTGTGCCCTGAGCTTTGTGAGATGAGCCACAGCCTCATTCCCTCAGTGGTGGGGTGGAGAAAATAATTTTCATCCTGGAGAGCAATGCTATGCTACATCCTGTGCCTTGAAACGATACTACAGCCTGTACCAGCCCTCTGAAAATGCAGGTGCAGGAGCTACGGTGACCGAGGCACAGGTCGAAGTGGCCGACACGGAGCTCAGTGTTAAGGGCTTTCCTATACCTATCTGGAGACCTTCTTTTGATATGTGGTTCAGATTTTTTTTTAGCTCATTTTAAATTTTATTAGGAGAAACATAATTGATTACATAATCAAATGTAAAACGTACATTATCAAGATATCTCAGCACTTCACGGGCCATTTAATCAAGATATCTGGGGCTATGCCAGAAGGAATTAACTTACATTAAGCCTCAAGTACATATTACTCTGTGGTGTTTGTTTCCCTGTTCAAGATGGGTCTCACTCCCGGAGAACGGAGCTCATCCTTCAAGGACTGAGCCAGGCATGAGCGTTGGGTCTCAAGGTCCTTTGTGCCACTTTTCAACTTCTCCAAACGAGAGAAAACCCAAGAGGCTGCTCTACTTTGAACCCTATCTGCTGATGTTACATCTTCACACAGCCTGGTTTTTCTAGTCTGCAAAGATGTCTTTGGAGACCTGCCCAAGTGCCCCTGCAACACGCAGGCAGTTGAAAGAAGGAGAGAGGTTTTCGCTTCTATTCACTCATCAAAAATTGCTACTCTCCCCGAGAAAGTAAACAGATGTTATTTAGGAGGCAACAGGGGTATCTCATGACTACAGCCAATTTTCACCAAACGCAGGGAGCCCAGGAAAGAGGAGAATAGCAAGAAGGGGACATCTGCCTCAACTGCTGTCCCCGCCTCTGCTTTGAAAGCCCAGGCAGACAGAGCATCAATTGCTCCACAAAACATTCACTCAGGAGCCCGGTGCTACGCCAGGGTGCTGTGCCAGGCATTGTGCTAGTCCCAGGAGTATAAAATGAAACATGCTCCATCTTCAGAGATTTCTGTCCTTAGAAGGGAGGGACAGGAAAACAATCCCAACAAAAAACTCGACAAGGCTATGATAGGGTGGGACAAACGGAAGGACAACTGTATTTCAACAATATAGGAAGACTTCCGGGCAGGTGCCATCTGGCCACCCATTCATATGACTAGAGCCCTGTAGGGAATGAGGCTTCCGGGGATGGAAGGGGCATGGTGTGCCGGGGCACAGCCAGCAGGACCATGAGGCTCAAGAGCCAGGAGGGGAACAGCTGCAACAGAATTACAGGGAGACTTGAATGCTGTGCTTATCCTACAGAAAATGGGAAATCCTTCCTAATCGCCTCCTACCCTGGAAGCAGACACTCTCCAGGTACAGTAGATCATACAAGAACTTCTATGACACAGAGTGAGTGGCACAGCCAAATGCCAGGTGCCCTGGCTCTGAATCAGGCCACTGTGCATGAATATTGTGTGGTCTTTGACAAGAAATTACCCCCTTGAGTCTGCATCCTCACCTATTAAAGGGGGATACTGTGAGGATTACATAAGGCAACTTAGCAAGACCCTCAACAACTTAGGGAGACCCTGTATCAAAACAAAATTTTAAAAAGGGAAGGAATATAACTTGGAGGTAGCATGCCCCAGGGTTCAATCCTAACACACACACACACACACAGTCTCTACCTAAGTGCTGGTAAGTGTAGGCAAGAGAGTGCAGCAGGGCTCATCACCGGATTAGTTCCTACTATGTGTTCGCACCACTTATTGAATGAACAAATTTAGCACTAGTCATATGTTGAATGAGACACTCTATTCCGAAGACAAGGACCATACTTTACATATCCATGGCTCCATAAACTTGCCAAATGGTTTGGCAGCAGGGCAAGGCACTGTGGCAGCAGCACCATCTCCAGAGTCCCTGAAGATGAAGACTTCCCAGGAATGCAACACAGATTCTATCTATGAGGGGAGTCAAGATGGCCCACTAACCGGGTGTGGTAGTATTTGGAAGTCTAATACAGGAAGATCACAGGTTCAAGAACAACCTCAACAACTTAGTGAGACTGTTTTAAAATAATAAAGCTGGGCATGGTGGCACACAGTTGTAATCCCAGCATTTGGGAGGCTGAGACTGGAGGATTGCAGTTTGTGGCCAGCCTCAGCTACTTAATGAGGCCCTCTGCAATTTAGTGAGACCCTATTTAAAAATAAAGAATAAAAAATAGGGCAGGGGTGTAACTCAGAGGTCAAATGCCCCTGGGTTCCATCCCCAGGCCTGCAAGTAATTAATAATAATAATAATAATAATAATAATAATAATAATAATAATAATGGGCTGAGGGTATAGCTCAGAGGTAGAATGCCCCCCTGGGTGATTCAATTGCCTGTATTAAAAATAATAAAAAAAAGATGACCTGAGAGGTTCTAAGCTCTGGCCTCTGCCCTCAACAATACCCCAACCTCTGTGCTTACTGCCTTCTAGGCCACTCCAGCTGGTCCCACCGAGACCCGCAAACCCTAGAGTTCCCCACAAAGCAGTAGAAGGACCTATAAATCCAGAATTTCCCCAGACACCACCAACACCTGGCCATAGAAGTCACATGACACCTGATCACAAGGCGACCTTCTGGGCCATCCCGGACCGATGCCCATAAATACGTTAGCTCCTGGGCAATTCTTAATTACTGCTGCCCTCAAACCCAGCCATCTGTGCCACGCTGAGCAAGAGATCCACAAACATGCGGCGTGCCCTTTGCATAGGTGGTAGGGATGGGTAGCCAGGGACACAGAGGCCTTTGTGTATGAAGACAACAGTGTGGCTGGACAGTGAGACACACAGGGGGTCTGGTCACAAAGAATAGCCATTCATCAGCTGTGCTTGAGAAATGTGACACTCTTGAGAGGCGGTGGCCAGGCCTGCTCTGGCTCAGGTGGGCTGTTCAGCGGAGCGTGTAACAGGCTAGACAATGGCATCTTTGCAAACTCAGCCACAGCACCCTCGGGAGGGCAGTAGGCCTGGGGCACAGGGAGAGGGTGTGGGGGAAACACAGAGCCTGCATTCTGAGGACAGGGTCCGTCCATCTGCTCACAGAGGCCTGGGTACATGTTTGTGTGCGCATTGGATAGAGGGTGATGGAGAGAGAAGGGGAGAGAGAAAGAGGGGGAGGGAGGGAGAGAGGGAAGAGAGAGAAGGGAGAAAGAGGGGGGGGAGAGAGAGAGAGAGAGAGAGAGAGAGAGAGAGAGGCAGAGGCAGAGGCAGAGGCAGAGAGAGAGAGAGAGAGAGAGAAGAGAAGAGAAGAGATGAGATTTTGGAGGCTGCAGGCCACATCAGGAAGGACTAGTGACTACCTGCCAATAGCCAAGTTTCATCTACCAGCATGATCAATGTTTATGAAAGCTGGTGAACAGCAAGATGGAAACAAGTTTGGGGCTCTTGGCCAAGCCCAAAGCTCCCTTCCCTGCTCCGCACTAACTTGCCTGGGGTCTGTGAGCAGTGCTGTCCCTGATATCAGAGGGCCAGGGAGAGGCCTGGTTGAATAGATGACCCCCAAGAGTAGGGCCAGAGAGGAATAGAAGTCTCCATGGAACCAGCAGAAAGAACAATTAAAACACAATTAAAGCACTAAAGAGAACAAGCCTCTGAGGCCTGCAGCCATGTACAATGTGCACAGCAAGGCTTACTTATCCCTTATGCAGGCCCTGAGGATCTTGTCTGTCAGCCACCAGTTTTCTGTCAGTGTTGGAAGTGACCACATTTTTTACAGTGGTGAAATGAGAAACATTTTCCTCAATATAATATTGTTAAAAGACAGTTCTCTACCCTACAGAAAGCTGGCCCCCATGTATACCATGTGTATTCTTCTGCAAAGCTGAGAGTCACCGCCATCCACCAGGACAGGACAGCTCTAAGAAGGGCTGTGTCCTGGACCTCTATGCATCTTATTTGCCTAGGAGAGCAACGTGCCTGGTTCTAGGTCATAGGTGAAGCCAGGGACAGCACCTAGGCCAGTGTCCAGGGTGGGGGTTGGCAGGCAATGCCTTTGCCATGAGAAGAATGGAGCTTACTCTGTGTACAGAGGATACACAGGAAAAGAAATCTATAGTTCTGGGTTGTATGACCTTAGGGATATCTTTAGACACACCAGTCTATGCCAGGATCCATTTTTTATATACTAGGGTTACCATAGCACTTGGCATACAAAAGGGGCTCAATCACTGCTTACTGGATTGGCCAATGGATGCATGGATGGAAGGATGGATGGATGGATGAAGAGATGAATGGACAGATGGATGCATGAGTAGATGGACGGGTGAGGAGATAGGTGAATGAAAAACAACAGCTGCTACTTACTGTGCACTCCTATATATTAGGCTCTTTATAAATGTTTCCTTGCTGGGCGTGGTGGCGCAAGCTTATAATCCCAGCATTTGGGAGGCTGAGACAGGAGGATCACAGTTCGAGGACAGCCTCAGCTACTTAGTGAGGCCTTTTGCTCAGTGAGACCCTATTTCAAAATAAAGAAGAAAAAATAGGGCAGGGGGTATCACTTGGAGGTAGAATGCCCCTGGGACTTCTACCTCCATCCCCGGACTGCAAAATAAATAAATAAATAAATAAATAAATAAATAAATAAATAAATAAATAAATAAATGTTTCCGTATTTAATCTACAGCAATTACAATCTGAAGAACTATTCTTATTGCCATTTATTTTACAGATAAGGGAACTAAGGCTTAGAGAGGTTAAAGAGCTTATATATATATATACTAAGCGGAAAGAATCAAAACTTGGAACTCGGGCACCTAGGCTCCAAAGCCACACATTCAAATAATGAATGACTCAGTCCCCTCAAGATGTGAGTTTCCTCTTTAAAACAAGCTCACTGCCGTCAGCTGTTGCCTTAAAAGCGTACCTTCTGGGCCCCTGACATTCTGACTAAGCATGCAGTCAGACTACTCCTTGGACGACTGCTGCCTGAGGAGGGGAAGCAAAAATGGCTCGCAGTGACTCATGCTGCCACTTCTTGGAGCTCAAGGCCGTGGACTCTCTGGCCTCCCTCCAGCTTTCCTGCCTCCTGTGAGCACAGCCTCCTACCCAGAGAAGATGCAAGCAGAGTCTGGGCAACAGCTCCTGAGGCTGCTTGTTTGCATCTTGGCTGAAAGGTCAGGTGGGGGCAGAGGTGGGCGAGTCTCCGGCCCACAGGGGCAAGCACAGCTCACGTGGCATTTCTCAGCACAAGCCATACAGATGTGGCTATGTGGGGATGGAAGGCAGCGAGAGAAGGGCTTCTGTGCCTTCAGGGCCTGTGTGGGTGTGGAGCTGCTGAGATGGGCAAAGTGGCCATTCCAGGCAGGCAGGCAAGGACAGCGGAGCTCCGCCACCACCTGGGCAGTGCCCGGGCCCGCCACGCTGGCACCTCCTCAGGGGACTCTGGTTCCACTGCTCCCCTTGCTTTCTCCTGGGTCGTGGGGTCAAGAACAGACTGGAAGAACAAGAGGCTTGACCAGCCAGACCTGCAGATAAGCCTGGGCGGGGCTCTCATGGATGCTGAGGTCATCTGTTTCTGAGCTAAGTGATCCCGAGGAGGCTGCATCCCACCCTGCAGGGCTGTGGTGTCATGTGGCGAGGAGGATGGCGGGCCTTTTGTCTTCCCACCACTCTTCTATTGGGGCAAAGCTGGCTTGCCTCGTTTCTTGGGAAGCCCACAGAACAGAGCCCCAGTGTATCACCTGGCAGCGACTGGGTAACCAAGGTCAACCTGCTAGGGATGCTTGGGCCAACCACCACCTCTGCCAGTCCTCACCAGGCTCCGTGGTGACTCCTCTCAATAGGAGTCACTTGTTACTGTTCAGAGGCAGTAGGAGGCAGTTGTTACTGTTGCCCCTTCTGCAGACGGAGAGTCTGAGGCTCAGAAGTTGTGCAGTCGGTCTGAGGTGGCTCAGTTGGGACTTGGTAAAAAGTTGTGACTTCTGAAGTTGGACAGTAAATCAGAATTTCTGCTTCCCCATCACTTATCTTCTAGGACACGGGGCTGGAGGTGGTGGAAGGAGCAGTACAGAGAGGGTCTGCATGCAGTGTCCATGCAGCAGACCTTGCAGATCCCTACAGAGTCTGGTCAGAGTCTCTCCCATTTGGCACTATCAGTTTTCAGTATTTCAGAGTTGCAGTGGAGGGGTTTAGGGCACAGAATCCTCCTCTATATCCCCCAAAATACTTCAAAGGAGCAAAGTTTCTCCCTGAAGACTATGCATGCGAGAAGCCAGCTGGCAGGGCAAGCTAAGCTGTCATTACACAATGAGCTGCTTCCTGTAGTTTATTAGGATTTTAGATTTGCTTCGTACCAAGAGATACTAAACAGCAATTTTTTTTTTTTTGTGGGTCTGCGGATGACACCCAGAGGCATTTGACCTCTGAACTATACCCCCTGCCCTATTTTTTATTCTTTATTTTGAAACAGGGTCTCACTAAGTTACCAAGGGCCTCACTAAGTAGCTGAGGCTGTCCGCGGACCATGATCCTCCTGTTTCAGCCTCCCGAATGCTGGGATTACAAGTGTGAGCCATCACACTGGGCTAGCAGCAATTTTAAAATGTCTCTTCTTTGCCCCATCTCTAGTCTCCCATAATCACATATTCTAAAACCTGTTAACATGGTGTGTTCAAAGCACAAATCTAGGTGGCCAGGGGCCTTTAGAGAACCCACAGCATTCTGCCAAAGAAACTTTCAATGCCACCAACCAGTCCTAGCTAAGGAGCTGCACTGGCAAGGTGGCCTGGCCAGGGTCTGAGCTCCTGCTCCTGCTTTGTGAAGCCCCCTCTACAGGGGTGAGGGGCAGCCATAGGGATGATGATCCCGGCCACTGCAACTACTCTCTCCAGACATCCAGCTACCTTGGCCCTTTGGTAGACATCAGCTGGCTCTGAACAGAAGTTGGAGAAATGCACTGAAGTTAGCTGTCCAGACCAGGAGTAGGACAAAGCTGGGGATTCAGGGATAGGCATCCTTCTGGCTGCAGGCTGCCACTGGTCTCTGCCAGGAACCCTTGCCTCCCTGACTGCCTGACCAGTGGTGCTCAAGGATTTGTATGTTCACCACTAGGACTATGAGTGGCTGTGGTAGGGCTGAGATAAACCCTGGGGTGCAGAAGCCAGAGCCATCCTGCTACCCACATGCCAGCACCTTGCACCTACGCTGGGCTCCATCCAACCTCAATTGGGGAAGCAGGGATACAGTGGGGCCACAGCCAGTCTAGATCCAGGCAACCATGGCAACCACCTGTGGTCAAGGGAGGAACGGTGGGACAAAGGAAGAGAGGTGGGATAAGGGAGGAGAAGTGAGATGTATGAGTAGGGAGAGGAGTGCCAATAAAAGTACATTGGGCTCATCAGATTTGGGCCACCCTTTTCCCCATATCCATAGCTTTCACACTCCAAATGCTGGGTGAGTTTGAGCCCAAAAGTTCTCTATCAGGTAGGCAGAGTAGATACGATCCCATTTGTAGTTCTGATATCTGGGTTGGTTCTGGGAAATAAGCAACATCCCCTTTATGGCTAAGTTAGTGGGGGTGTGAATCTCAAAGAACCTCTGAGTTCTTCATACATGTGAGGTGAAACTAGAAGTACTGGAAAGTTCTGAGACCCAGGGTCTCCACCAAAACTTGGCAGAATCCAAGTGCTTCAGAACTAGCCAAAGGGCTGGTCTGGGTTCAGGGAAGGTCCAGGGATGGGCGAGTGACGTGGCATGGTGGCTGACCATCGTCATGCTGCCAGGAAAGATGGCTCCAAAAGCAGGGAGAAGAAGGCAAGCCAGCAAGGCCTCGCTCCACCTTCCAGCAACAGGCTGGATCTCACTTGGACGCTAGGATCTCCAGGAACTCAGAGCCTCTGGAGGAGTACAAACACTCGGCCCTAACCCACACACCCCAGGACCCAGGCAGAGCAGTAGGGCCCTATGGGGAGCCAGCCATCTTTGTTAGCTGTTGGAAAGACACTATTTATAGCTCCAGGTCGTTAACTGCCTTTTTAAGAAGACTGTTCTTGGGACCATTTTTAGAGCAGAGGTCTTCTCCTGGAAGGCTGTCTGGTGACTAGAAATGGCAGCATTGAATAGGTGTAATTATAGATGCACCAAATATGCCGACTGTAACCATGAGGGGTTTATCTTCAAAATCTAAGCATGTCCTATTCCCCAGAGCCTTTATTTAAATATTTTGTCAGCTCCACACACCAGTGGCAGGCAGGATCTGTCCACAGCACTCTCAGAAGATAGGAGGAGGCTCTGATAGAAATGACACTGCTGCCTCCTCAGCCTTCTTTCAGGAAGACCAGGGAGGCCGGGGGCTTGGTGGGCTGCAGCCCAGAACTACTCTTTGGGAATGCTGACAATCCACTGACTTAGCTGTCTTGGTTATAGACCTCAGCAAAGAAAAAGTCTTCAGCACCCAGGAAAACAATGTTTTACCCCATTAACTCTGACTAGAATTGGGACTGCTACTTCCTTATCAATGGCGGTTTGGAATCGAGGACTCTGGAGTCCCAAGAGACACCCTATAAGGCTTCCACTCCCCAAAGCCAATAGGGTGTGTGAGAAGAGTTAGCAGCACATGGATTCTATGAATGGTAGCTACCTTAGAGATATGAGTGGAAGAAACAAAAATACAGCTCTGAAGGTAAGGGCGTGGACCCATTCCTAGTCCACACACCTTGGCGTGACTTTCTTCCCACTACTGAAGGCTGCTGAAGCCCACTTAATGGCCTTAGGACAGCCAGCCAGTTGGTCCAGCTGGAAAGTAAAGCATACGCCCTTTAGCACAGGATGGTTACATGCGCTCTGAGTCCAGTGACCAGGAGGAGGTGATGACCATGATGCCCAGAGCTCCCTCTCACCCGCAGATGAGTTCTGTCTCACTGTCCCACGTCCCTCCTCTGCCCACCTTAAGGAAGATGTATTCTTGCTTTTCTAGCTGATGTCTCAGGGAAATAATTAGATGTCACTACTCCAACATTACATTACAACTTCCCTGCAGATCCTGGAGGAAGGGGAAATGAGTTACGACGAGCAAACCAAGCTAAATACAGTTGGTAATTGAAAAAGTGGCCAAGGAAATCGGGAGGGGAAAAGCAAGTGAGCCAGACCTAAACGGATTATCAATCATTTCCTTTTAGGGCAAGCTCCACTGCAACTTAATCAATTGCTATTGCTTTCCAGATTCAATAAGAAAACTGATACTGTGGGGAAGAAGAACAAGCAGAAAAAAAACCACGAAAAACACTAGGCATTTACCATTACATTTTTGATAGATACTGGATATCACCCTCCATTCAATTCTAATCCAGTTCCAAGTTTATCAGCATAAGAGAAATTTACAAGCAACAAAACTCAGATATCGTGCTAGCATTACCAGGAAGAGGCAGAGTGTCTGAGGCATGGGCTCCAGGCATTGCTTAGACCTGAGGCTCATTAGTCTCAACACAAAGTGGGAAGCCTGTCCTTGGATGCAGGGAGAGGGGACTCCAGGTAGCACTTAGGAAAACAGCTGTGTGACCTTGGGACCTGTAAGGGCTGAAACATCTATTGCCATAGCAACCTGGTAAGGACAAACATTATCACTCTTCTAAGTTGGTAAAAAAAAAAAAAAAGTACCAAGCACCTAAAAAAGTCCTAGGTAGCCGGGCGTGGTGGCACATGCTTGTAATCCCAGTACTTGGGGGGCTGAGACAGGAGGATCATGTAGGTTCAAAGCCAGCCTCAGCCACTTAGTGAGGTTCTCAATAACTTAGTGAGACCCTGTTTCCAAATAAAATATAAAAAGGTCGGGTCTATAGCCCGGAGGTAGAAGGCCCCTAGATTCCATCCCCAGTGTCTGTCTGTCTGTCTCTCTCTCTCTTTCACACACACGTCCTAGGTACTGGGGGTAAGAACAACAGAACATGGTCTTCTGCCCTTAAGGTCCTCACATATATAGCTAGGAGAGTTGGAGTAAACAAATGTTGGCAGAAGTGTGCTCAGATGGGAGGTTAGGGTTCAGGTGAGGTTTCAAAGTAGAGGGTTAAGGGACTGTAGGAGCACAGGATAGCCTGAGCAGGTAGCCTAGGATGCCAGGGAACAGGGAAGCAGGTGAAACTGAATTGGGAGGCCACTCAAGGACACCTGGAGAGAACATGATCCAAGTCACAGTTCTGCAAGATCCCTCAAAATGGACGAATCCCCAGAGTTGCTGAGGTTGCCAGGGAGAGATATGATGGATGCTGCAGCCATGCAAGGCTGTGGGTACAGGACAATGCAACGCAGAGCTGGACAGTGGCACAGATACTAGACAGAGATGTGGGAGGTGGCCTGGGTGAGGCTGCACCTGTGGCGTGAGCAGCGGGTAGGGAAAGGCCACTGGTAGGTGGAGCAGCCTGGGGACTTCAGGCTAGGGTCCTACCTCCCTGCACAGCCCGATTTCTCACCTACAGTCCAGGAGACTAACACATGCATGGGCCACAGAAGCCTTTCCAAGGAACTCAGCGTATTTCCCCAATGTACTAAGGGGAAAAAGCAGGAAAGCAGACTCCCAGGCTCCCTGGGAAGCCTGGGCATGTTTGGGCAAAAGATCCCAGCAGGAGATGCAGGAACGCCTTCTGCCTGGGGAATGACAATGAGAGAAGCAGGAAGGGAGGCAGGAAGGGGACACTGGGGGCAGGTCTGTAAGATTTGGTACAGAGGCCAAAGCCCAGGCTTCAAGGCCACACCAGAGTTCAGATCCAAGCTCTACTGCTGGTCATTTATGACCCTGTGAACAAGTTCCTTAGCCATTCTGTTTGTTCATCAGAAAAATGGGCATTAAAAGAGCTACACAGCATAAGGTCAGCCTGAAGGTGAAGTGAAACAGGGCAAGGGAAACTCTCAGCCAGCGCCCACCCACAGGGATCATCTTCTTAGTGCTCACTGATCATCCTTGTTCCTAACAGTAACATCCCAGAATGAAGGCAGGGGTAAACACTCCCTCACCCCTTCCAAACCACGGAGGCCACAGAGCTTTCTAACACGTCCCAAGCAAGTGTATGTGCACACAACCACTACTTGCTGGGGTGGAGTCGGGGGTCTCCTCTCAGGACTCAGCACCCCAGCTTCACCAGAGCAACTGGCGGCAGATGCCAGCGGCTCTTGGAGATTATGCTGTTCTTTGTACTTGATGGAGGGTGACTTTGCAAGCAACAAGGCTCTCTAGTAATGCTCCGTAAAACTATAAATTTACTTTGAGAGCACCAAGTCTAATTACCTCGCCAAGACTCTCTGCATTTTTAAGAACCGTTTTTTTCCCCCTCCTTAAACTCTTGATCATAAGGACTCTTGTTAGCAATACTCGGCCTCCTTCTTGTTTCGCCTGTCGCCATGGTAACAAAGCAGTGTTTACCAGCCCTTCCAAGCTGGTACATCTTTATTAGCACCCGATCCCATGAGGAGCAGGAAGCAGTGCAGAGGTTTAAAGAGCATTAATCCCCTTAAGCTTTGCAAACCTCTCTAGTTAGGAAGCCCAGAAGGGGGGGAAATTGAGGTCTCTGCCATTTGCAGGGCCCTCCTAGAATCGTTAAGCCTTCATGAAGCACCAGACAGAAAAATAAAATAAAATAAAACTTATCTCTCTGGAGCTTCACTTTAAATTTCTTCTTCTTTTGAAAGAGACAAACTTGTGGGCTGCCTTTGCTTCACAAGGAAAGTTTGCAACCCATCCATCACAGAAGGGCCTCTGGCTCTCCACTCACCGCCTCTCTGACCACACTGCTCTCTTCCGATAAACACAGGACTTTCAAAAACTGTTATCTCTTGGCCAGGCGAGGACGGCCACAAAGGCCCACCAGCTGGCCTATCCATGCACCCTTCTCTCTGCCCCTCTGTGACCAGAACTGACAGATGATTCAGAAGCGAGATAGATTTCCAATGTACTTCCAAAAAAAAAAAAAAAGAGAGAGAGAAAGAAATCCAATCTCAGAAAGCTGCTCAAGAAAGCTCCCCCATCTCTTAGCCTCTGCCTGTCTTGGAAGGGCTTTCAAAGTCAGCACCAGGGCAGAAGTGGAAAAGAGGAGAGAAGAAAGAGTTTCTCTGCATCTCCTAAAAGCCAGTCAATGTCCCAATCCCTCTTTCTATCAAATAAACATCTTCTTCTTTCATCTTTCATCCCAGTCTACAGAATCAAAACTCAGCTAGGGGTCCAGGAAGACCTAAGGCTGAATTTTGAAGAATGACACAGTGAAAGATGATACACTAAAGTTCACTTCAGCTTCCCAAACAGCTTTCAAATGGACAGCTTTGAGCTGGCCAAGCCTTGGCATCTGGTCCCCGGTTCTGTGCTCTTGACTATCAGTCCAGTTCAATCAGGGCTGCTCAACTGGAGAGCAGAAGCCATTAAGAGCTTGGCCTTGTGTGTGTGTGCTCGGGGTGGGGGGGCCCTCACACTGGCTGGGGAAGATATGACAAAAGGCCTCGCTTTCAACCAGGTAATTTCTGACCTCACTTTTCAATATATAAGGTATCTCCCAATATTCCCAATGGTGGTCCAATTCTTAAAGCAAACTAATAAAAAATTCTTGAGTTAAGCTGGGTGTGGTGGTGCACGCTTATAATCCCAGTGCTTGGGGGGCTGAGACAGGAGGATTGCACAGGTTGGAAGCCAGCCTCAGCTACCGAGTGAGGTTCTCAGCAATGTAGTGAGAACCTGTTTCCAAATAAAGTATAAAATAGGTCTGGGAGTATAGCCCGGAGGTAGAAAAATACCCTGGGTTCCACCCTCAGCAACACACACACACACACACACACACACACACACACACACACACACACACGCTTATTGAGTTATTGAGATTATTTTTCTACTTATAGTAAAAAAAATAAATAAATAAAGAGTTCATCCAAAAACCAGTGTCAGCCTCTCGAAAGATAAGACTTCCCCAGCCTAAAACTTTCTACTATATAAACTCTAAATGGTTTAGCAGTCAGGGGATTACTGGGTTATTCATACATTTGTGGCCACTTGTTATCTAAAAATACTCAAGCACTTATAAAATAAGACAATAAAACCAGGAATCAGCTCCCAGCTATTTGAGAGGCTGAGGCAGGAGTTAACCTGAGCTACTTGACAAGATCCAGTCTCAAAATAAAAATTAAAAAAGGGCCGGCAGTGGTGGTACAGCTTTGTGGGAGAGCTCTTGCCTCGCATGTGAGAGGCCCTGGATTTGATCATTGGCACTGCCAACTCCTATTCCCAAAATCAAACCAAAACAACCTAAAAATCCAACATGAACCAAAGATGCAAAAGATGAGAAATCACAGAGAGAAGGAAATAATGGTCATCCATGCCGGGGCTCAGAGTGAGAGCGTAAGGCTGCGAGACCAGAGAAGCTGAAGACGGTGCTCCCTCTGGTTGAAACTTAAAGTCAGACCTGATGGCACGTGCCTGTAATTCCGGTAATTGAAAGGCTGAGATAAGATTGCAGGTTTGAGGCTATCCTCAGCAAGTAGTGAGATTCTTGACAACCCAGAGAAACCTTTTTTCAAAATAAAATTTAAAAAATAGGGCTGGGGGATATAGCTCAGAGGTAGAATGCTCCTAACATTTCTTTCTCCCTCTCCCCCCCCCTCACACACACACACACAAAAAAACCCAACAACAACAAAAGCAACAAAACTTAACACACCAAGTATCTCAAGGAACTCAAAGCAACCTGTAAGACTATAACCTATGAAGCTCTTGCTGGACAGTCTCACTTAAAACAGTCTCTTCTGGGCTAGGGAAAGCCTACCAGCTCTGACCTCAAGCGGAGGCACCACCTGATTTGTAACACTTAGATACTTAGCATCCGCCCCATCACTAGACCTATGCCAGAGAGCACCCAGAGACAGAAGCCCCAGGGTCTGAATCCAGGAGGGCAGGGAGCTGAGGGGCTGGGCTGAGGGTGCTGGCTAGTCTCCAGGCTCAGAGCCAAGGAGTAGGCAGGAAGCCAGGTTCAGTTTTCAGAATGCTCTGAGAAAGGGCTTCAGGAATTACAGTCTAGGGAGCATGGTTGAACTTAACAGTGGCAACTCCCCCAGGAGGTATGTGGGGTTCTGGGTAGCATTAGCCAGAAAAACCTCAGAGACCAGATAGTCTGAGGAACCTATGAGAAAGCAGAGGGATAGTGCCCAAGAGTGTGGCCAGTCTTGGCCAGTATAGGAAGAGAGCAGCTGAAGGGCAGATGGCTGGGTCCTTGGAGTTCAGACATGGGCTTTGGGTCCAGAGCATTCTCCATCATAGCACATCAGGTTATACTGTCTCCGAGCAGCAAATGATATAGAGGAGCAGACCCTTCTGGAAACCAGATGGGCTAGGGGAAGCCAGACTACTGACCTGGCCTGGTGACCTCAGGATGAGGTGGGGAAGAGAAGGACATGGCTCCTGTCTGACCTACTCTTTCTACAGGAGTGGTCAGCACGCAAGCCCACCTCCAGTGGACCCTTGTCTCAGCCTTGGGGTCTGTGGGCCCTTTAAATCCTTTCCACCTTCTGAGCCCAGCAACAAGCCTTCAAACAACTGGGGGACCTGAGCTCCACAATGGGGCGCGTGGGAGGGGGTGAGAGCACCCGTGTGTGCACATGGATTCTCCCCACGTGTGTCCAGGTATCAACAGCCAACGCAGAAGCCAGGGTCTTCAGCACCAGTTTCCATCCTACGCGGCCCCTCTGTCATCCTAGGCTGCAGCCGACATGCCCTCTGCACCTTTTTTGAACCTGCTGCTCTTTGTCTCCTCTCAGCAGTCATGGCAAGTTCATACCAGGTCAGCAAAGCTGGCCTCTCACTGAGCAAAACAGAAAGGAGAACTGAGGATGAGTGCCCCAGGCACTCAGGCTCAGCCTCCAAGGAGGAGGCTTCCATACAGAGAGACGACATGGCTCCCTCTGCCCGCCAGGCACTGACATAGGCCATGTCCATTCCTTCCCAGTTCACAGCCTGCTCAGGACACGCCAAGGAGGAGGCCATTATTTGAGTTTCAAACCACTTGGAATAAATCAACAGAAATCCTTTCAAAAATCACCAGGAGAAGGTCATGCCTGTAGATAATCATTCTTTCTCTTTAATTGGTATGATAAACAATTTTAATTACATCTTCCAAAATCTTTCAAGAATACTCCTTCTCTCCCCTTAAATTCCTACTCTGTTGTGTGTGTGTGTGAGGATGGTAGGAGGGTACTGGGAATTGAACTCAGGGCATTCTGCCTCTGAGTTACACCTCTTATTTTTGTTTTGAAACAGGGTCTCACTAGGTTGTTGAGGTCTCACTAATTTGCTGAGGCTGCCTTTGAATCTGAAATCCTCCTATCTCAAACTTCCAAGTACTTGTATCACAGGTATGCACGACTATACACAGCTAATCCTTACTTTTTAGTTGTATAAAAAAATGGCTCCTTAAAAATTCAGTGAGACGAGGTGGGGTAGAAGATGCTAACTCACAGACCTCATTCAGAACACTCTGACACATGGATGTCATCAGGCCAGAGACAGAAGGACATGCAGTCTTTCAAACTGTTCAACCCTACTCCGAGCTTTCCTATGAAGAAAGAAAGCTGTCCTGGACATACTCTCTTTCCAGCGCTAAAAATTTCCACTCTCCAGCCAGGCTTCCAACCTGTCGATGGAGCAATAAAGACACAAAAAGAGGTTAAGAAGGCCGAGCATGGTGGCGCACGCTTGTAATCCCAGCATCCGGGAGGCTGAGACCTGGAGGATCGCGGTTCGCGGACAGCCTCAGCTACTTAGTGAGGCCCCCTGCAACTCAGTGAGACCCGGTTTCAAAATAAAGAATAAAAAATAGGGTAGGGGATGTAGCTCGGAGGTCAAATGCCCCTGGGCTCCATCCCCAGACCCGAAAAAAAAAAAAAAAAAAAAAAAAGAGGTTAAGAAGAAATAGCAGAGTTAATTTGGATTTCTGCCTAACTTTTTATTCTGTCTCTCAAATTACCTTGGGGGGGAGGGTAAAAGGGAACACAATATACATACACACAAAAAGAGAAAGAAAGAGAGAGAAAAAAATTAAGAGAAAAAGATATATCATGTTCTTTTTCTGTGACCAAAAAAACCCCACACCTTGCTGTTTTAAACACTGAGAAGTGCAGTGTGCAGAGGCCCAGCGCACATCCAGCTGAAGCCGGCAGTATTTACTTCAGGTTTCCTGTTAACTCAACTTTTACTTCTTAAGCACTTTTGCAACAAGGAGAAGAAAAAGGCCCAGATAGGTGCGTGTCAAGGACACCTGTGCTTGCAGCCACCCTGAAGGTCGCAGGGACGCTGTCTTCACCAGGCTGCTGCAGGGAGGCCTTGCCAGCCACTGCCTCCTGCTGCCAGCCAGGCACCCAATCCTGTTCTAAACACAGTCCCACAGGCTCCTCCCCTGCTGCCACAGCTCTAACAAGAGGCATCTGTCTGCACAGTCACTCTCAATCCGGGTGAGGCGCCTCCCAATTGGCTCAGGAAATCTGTTCACTGACAGTTAAGGCAGGGGTGGGGTCTGGAGGGAACAGCGTGGCTTCCCTTCCAGTGGAGATGCTGCTGCTTTGCCAGTATCAGCTAGCCTCCAAATGCTTGGCTATCAGTCCAAGGTCTCCACGGACCTCCCCGGAGCCAGAGGTGGTCCTGCTGAAGGCCTGCCCCCAAGCTGCTCTTGAGCGTTCTCCATTCATCAGGGTTTGGGTGGGAGCTAACCTTTAGACCAAATGCAGGTGTGCCTTGCCCACAGTGCAGGAGCCCACCCGGGGGGTCAAGGAATTTACCATTAAACGGGATTCCTGGGCTCAAGTCCAGTCTCTACCTCATACTGGTCATGTGACCTTGGTCAAGTCACTTAACCTGAGTATCAATCAGGTAGGCAGAAAAGTGGGACTGCAAACATAGGAAAAGGCACAGAACCGCTCATCAATTCCAAACAGTGAGTATCACTGTCACCATCCACACAATGAAGACACGGGATTCATCCAGCCCTTCATTTCCAGAGGCGGATGGGCTTTTTGGTGTGCTGTTTTGTTTTGTTTTATTGTGATTGGTACTGAAGATTGAACCCAAGGGCGTTCTACTTCTGAGCTACATCCCTAACCCTTTTTAAAAATTTATTTTGAAACAGGCTCTCACGAAGTTGCTTATATTGGCCTTGTACCCGCAATCGTCCTGTCTCAACCTTCCAAAAACTGGGATGACAGGTGAGTGCCATGAGGCCTGGCTCAGAGGGAGATGGTTTTGCAGCTGAGGATGGGGTGAAGGTGAGGTGAAAAGGAGGTGAGTTGTGGTCACAATGGGGCACGGGGGATGGAGCTGCTGGAAATGTAGGTGAAACAGGATTTCTTCTCGACGTACTCAACTCAACTTTAATCACCGGATGGCAGCCCACGCTGAGCACTGTGCAGGGCAACCCATTTGTTGCAAAAAGGGAGGAGGTGAACTTGTTTTTCAGCCCATAAACGCCTCCAGGGCAGAGAGCAGGCACACAGAATTGGCCAAGTCTTAGGGGGAGCCATGCGTAAGCAGGCACTTAATTTAATATACGTTCTGAAACAACTCCATCCTTGGAAAAATCAAAAGCTGGGGGTCCACGGCTAGAGAGAATAAATACTATGAAGTCAAAGAATGTTCTGGTGGGAACTTTAAAAAAATTTTTTTATAAAGGAAATAAAGTTGAGCATGGTGGTGAGTGCCTGTAATCCCCAGTATTTGGAAGGCTGAGTCAGGAGGATTGCAGGTTTGAAGCCAGCCTCAGCAACTTAGGCCCTCCACAATTTAGGGAGACCCTGTTTCCGAATAAAAAAATAAAATAGGGCTTGGGATGTAGCCTGGAGGTAGAAAGCCCCTGGGTTCCATCCCTAGTACCGCGAAAATAAATAAATAAATAATAAAGGAAATAAAAAGGATGGAGACACAAATAATGTAAACATTGCTGAGAGCCTACATCTGCTTATTAAGCTCACTTCTTCCCTGGGGCCTCTCTGGCTGCATCCCTTGTGTGGAGTGAGTGGCCACTGGACACAGGAAACCGAGGCCTGTTGCAGTGGAGTTTCAGAGCAATTGTCCCCACCCCCACCTCCACCCCCACCTGCTTCCAAACCCCACCCTAAACTCACGAGGCCCTAGTGTTTACAGCTCACTACACCACAAATCTTTATTTCCTGTCACCCACTGGCCCAAGCTGTCCCCACTCCTTGTTTCTCCCAGACAAGTTAATAAGACGGAAGGCTCCCCAGAGGCCCGGAGCGGGGAACATTATCACTTGGAAGCAAGGCAGAAATCCTGACACATCGGAAATGACTTCAAGCCTATTAATTACCCTTTCTTCTTTGGCAGATCTTTTGAAAGAAAGCTTGACAAATTGAAAGGAAGGCTAGCACTGCCTCTCCGCCCCAATTAAGCCCCCCACTCCCACCCTGATAACACTAATCTGATTTCTGCTTTTTTTTTAAACTGATGAATCTGGCAGAGTGGCACCCCCCATCTTGGGGTTCCCCAATTGCGATGTGCATGGTCAGGGACTCAAAGGGTGAGCCACTTCTTTACAGGTTAAGCCCTGGAATCCTAGAGACCCTGGGCGCTAGACACAGTAGGGAGAGGCCCAAGGTCTGTGTCTTCCAAGGACCCTTCCACACCCAGGCCCTCTGCACACACTGGAGGAAGGCAGTGCTGAGGGGTGGGTGAGGGCTTCAGCATCCCTGCAGCCTCTCCTCCCCTTGGGCGGAGCAGTGATGCTGGTTCTAGAGTGCAACAGCTTTCATGAAACCCTCTGTATGAATCACAACAGAAAAGCACAGGGGACTCAAGGTGCTGGAAAACCAGGAGTGTTTAAGGACCAGTCACTCTATCTTCAAGTTTTACTGTTCTTCACCAATGAGGTGTCCCCCTGAAACAGTCACTTCCTTAGAGAGGTTTATGCAAAAATCACTGGGTGGGTTATTTTAATTCTCCACAAATGTGATTTTTAGGTGTGCTTTCTGTAATATGCACCTAGTAAACATCACCACATGTATTCCAATGGAAATTTCAAAAGGAACTGATTTTCTTCTTAAAATCTGTTCCTTCCCTTAAAGTAGTACCCATATTATTGGACAGCACCACCATTCCTTCAACTATTCAACTCAAGAACCTAGAGGTAGCTCTAAGTTTCCATAACCCACATCCAACCTTTAAGTGTGTACTGCAAGTCCCATGACCTCTCTCCCTCTTCCCAGCTGTCCCTGCTTCACCATGCATGTCTGCAATGGACACAAGTAGCTTTCCTGCCTCCCAGTGTGCACCCTGCCCCACCTTCCTCCGTCTAGGGGTGGGGTGGGGTTCTTTAGAGAGCACAGTCATATGCTTTGCCTGGCTCTCCAATACTGCACAATCCAGCCCCAGCCACAGCCCCTGGCCTGTTGCCTGTCCTACACAGCCAAATCCCTTCCCACACCTGTTCCCAGGTCAGCTGCTCCACACTGGCTGCAACTGCTCCTTGGAATGTCTGTCCTGTGCTTCTTCATTTCCTAATTCAAATGCCCTCTCCTCAGGGAGGCCACTCCCAAGCACCAACCTAAATAAAGAAGGGTCATAACCCCTGGCCAGTATGCCTCCATTTCATCTTCTTCCTAATACTCAGTAGTACCTAAAATGATGGAATATATTTTCCTTCTCCCCAAAGAGCACAAGCTACAATTTTAGGAGGGCTAGAATTGGGTATATCTTGTTCCTTGCTGCATTGCTAGAAGTAGCAGAGCACCTGGAACACAGAGGGGCCCAGGACTCAGTGGTTGTAGACACCGTCATGGCTCCAGGAGCCTCAAGCACAGCATGTGCCTGTACAGGTGGAGGTAAGGGGTTTATGTGTTTGGGAAGTGCTCCAAGGGATCAGTCCACCCAACCTCATTTCCAGAAATACCAATGACTTCAATGAATCATCTGTCACCAACCATCCCTGACAATGCAGAGGAGGCCTTTCCCTTCTATGTCTGGATTCGTGTCCTTTGATAAAGGCAAGGCCACCTACGAGGGTCCCATTTTCTCCAGTTCATTTCTACTGTATCTCATTTTAAACGCAAACAAAAATCTTTACGCCATTACCCAGGAAATCATCATTAAATCATTTGTTCATTTTTATTAGCATCCCAGTAATTAAAGAGAATCATATTTCAGAAATCTTCAGCTGCACTTATCAAAACCCACCCTCCAACCAATCAATTAGTATTACAATAACCGCGTTCCCCTGTTGCTGCCGCTATTAGCATTTTGATTGAATGTCTGTTGAAAAGTGACTGGTAACAGAAGATTGTGTTCAGAAAGTAATGTTTCTTTATTCGTTGCCACCGAACCTTGTCTGGTTGTCTCCAGTCTTGACTCAAAAGAGACAAGACGATTTCCAAAAGCAGTAATTTTGGTGGTAGATTATATTTTCATGAGGTGTGTGATAAATTGGGCATAATCGCTGCAGAATCACCCATTACAGGTGCGGGCCTCCTGCTGGCCAAGGCCTCTGCACTGAGCAGTGGCAACTCTCCTGTCAAGCCCTGACAGAACGAGGGTCCCTTCTGCTGCCTCGCTCTGCCTCACCCTAATAATCTAGGGCCATAATTATCAGGTCATCACATGTGGCTCTTCAGGGAACACTGATACAATTGTGCCTGTGGCAGAGCCGCAGAGGCCACTGCTATTCCCACAAAAGGTTATGGTCATCAGACTTCTCTTCTCTGCCAGGAACTTGGGAAACCTGTTATTCCAACATTCAGACAGAAGATCCCCAGTTCTCAAAACAGTAATGAAAGCCCCTGTCAGGACAGAGATGGGCTAACAAGCTCTACTATAGGCAGAGAATGGCTGTCTGCTCCAAGTCACAGAAATTACAGACAAGAGTTCATCAAACCATTGGATTAGAATTTAAGGGTTCTGCTATGCAGACAACTCTGTTTATTGATGCCCCCATCACTGATGCCTTCTACGGATAAGTGGAGAGCTCTAGACACACAACCCAGCTAGACCAACACAGAAATGTTTCAATCTTCCTCTAGCAAGCCAGCCACTTTAGTGGTCAAAACTAAAGGAGATTCTTCTGCCTTGTCTTATGTGGAGCAGAACAGGGCAGAGAACAGGGGATGTATGGAGTCAGGAAGGGCATGAGTTCCAAACTATGAATATGGTAGCTGTCTAACCGGTGTCTGTCTGCTTGTCTCTCCATCTACCCGTGTGCCTGTCCACCCATTCATTGATCTTCCCTCCAATCATTAATCTATTCATCCCTCTTCCCATTCAACCATTTATCATCCATATTCAAATCCATTGTTTCATCCATCCATCCATCCTCCTCCCCTCCTCCCATCCATCTATCTACCCATCCATCCATCCTTACTCCATAGCAGAGTATATGCATGAGTTTCATCTTCAGTGCAGATGACCTTGGCCCAAGGACCCTCTCACTGCTCCACACAACCCAGCCCACCCAGGGTTCACTGTGCAGTGGCAAAGGGCATACACAAGGCCATGTTACTGCTCCATTAAAAAATTTTAAAGACTTCCAGAATTAAAAGGACCCAAAGTACTATCTGCTTCCAGTAAAAATCTTTCCTTTTTCTAAACTCTATCTCCTTTTTCTCCTCCCCAGCTCTTGTTTCTCCCCTGGCTGCCAGCCAAGATTTTATAATAGTGTCAGGTAGCAATTTCATTTTTAAAATGCTCTTATCAAGGATTTAAGGTGAACGATAAGAACAGCACAGTAAATCATCATAAAGCAGCGTGGTGTGAGGCATAGTATTTTACAAATCAAAACAGTTAACAAAATGAAAAGGCAAGGACAGGGAAACAAAGCAAGTTTAAGCATCAGTTGAAAGGGGGAGGGTAGAGGCCAAGTTAAATAGAAAGATCATCCTTCAGATTTCCAAGCTCCCTTTGGTAATGGTCTTGGCATATTTGCTAAGAACTGCATGAGCAGTCCAATCTCCATTTTAAAATGGGGTGTTTTTAGAAGGCATATATATTGTCAAACCATTACACATGTTTAACTCGGGGGTGGGCACTGAAGTCATATGATCTGCAAGCATGTGTTGCTAATATCACTGCTTTATTATTTATCAAATCAATTTCTTCATGGAATGACTAATAACACAACCACAGCTGCTCTCCTCTTCCCTCCCCAGCTGCTACCACCCTGGCAGCAGCAAGATCTGCTAGGCTACCTGCAGTGCCTTATCCCTCACACTTGGCTAAAGAACCTCGTAACAAAAAGGAAAAGAGAGGGTGAGCCCAGAAGCTGCCATTTATGGCCAACCACTTTGCGGAAGTCACTCATATTAACCCAAGAAAAGTTAACAACGCTACTAACGGCCAGGCCATGGCACTGACTGGTCTTAAAATATTTTATCAGGGAATTTTAATGAGTCCCACACTTTCCTATTTCAATCCTTTACAATGTCTTTGGTTCCAGGGTATGTTTTACAAACAAGGGCTACATCCCACTCAATGGTGCCCCCTACCCTCCCACCTACAAATACACTCACACTTATATACAAACTTACCCATAGGCACACATGGCTCATTAGCATCACATGCATGCACACACATGGAGAGCTGGAATATAGCCCCAAAGTTGCAACAAAACCGTTTTTTTTTTTTTTTTTTTTTTTTGGAACTGGGGTTTGAATTCAGGGGTGTTCTGCCTCTGAGCTACACCCCTAGCCCCATTTTCTTTTATGTTTTGAAACAGAGTTTCACTAAGTTGCTGAGACTGGCTTTGAACCTGTGATTCCCCCTGTCGCAGCCTCCCAAATACTGAGATTACAGACTTACACTACCACACATGGCAACAAAATTTGTGTGTGTGTGTGTGGTGCTGGGGATTGAACCCAGGGGCATTCTACCTCTGACCTACATACCTAGCACTATTTTTTATTCTTTACTTGGAAACAGGGTCTCACTAAGTTGCAGAGGGCCTAAGTAGCTGAGGCTGGCCGCGAACCTGGATCCTCCTATCTCAGCCTCCCAAGTGCTGGGATTACAAGTGTGTGTCACCTCACCCAGCTTTTAATAAAACTTTTTAATTCCTGAACATAAAGTCATTATGATGGTGTTCATTCTCTCTTTGTATATGCATGCCAGTTTCTTTGGGACCTACCTGCAAATTTACAAAAAATACAAACATGTAATTACATGATTTCCTATTTGCCACAGGATGAGTCAAATGCCCATTAAAAGCTAGAGTCCTACAAATAACAAAGAGAAATTATTAGGTATTGTGGATACACATCTCTGCTGTAAAACAGATTAGCACTATAGACACAATGTAAAGCTTCTTTTGCAAATTTCACCCCCACATTTTTTTTTAAAATAAAAGACAGTAAGAGAATGAGGGAGGGAGCAAATTAAAACTGTAATTTTCAGATGTTTTCTTATTGTCACTCAAAAAATTGCCAGGTGTTTCCAAGACAGTTTATACATAAATATACTAGCTGAATCAGGAAATCTCTTTCCAGAACAAAGGAATCAACTTAATTAAAGGAAGTCTTTAGATGACAAAAGGCATCTGGACATGGAATGAAAACAGAAAACTCTACCTTCAAGTGTACACCTTTCTCCTTGGCCTCTGAGGAGTGGGCACAGAGGCATTCTGAACCCTGGCACAGACCTCTGGTTAAAGCAACCCCAGCCCCTGCCCAGGGCTGCATCCAGGCATCATGGGTCTGAGGTAGCACACAAGATTGATTTTTAAAAATCAAACCAGTAATTTCATTCTTTCTTCAAATCAGCCTTAAGAGGTAGTAGTAGTAGTAGTAGTAGTAGTAGTAGTAATAATAATAATAATAATAATAATAATAATACCACTGTCACTTTTTTTTCTTCTCAAAAGCAAGCAAGCACTCTCATTACTTTGGTGGGTTCCTTAGGAGCCAGGGCCCAGACTAAAGAGGAGAGTCTCTGATTTCTGGGCACAGATATAGAGTCAAGGATCTGGTCCACAAAATGGGTAGCAGCTCTGCCTTGCTGAGCTTTATAGCTAGAAGGGTTCTTGGTGATCATTTGACCCAGATGGGGGTCTCTAGCCCTGCTTACATGTTAGCATCAGCTGGGACTGTTAAAGATGACCAGTATTAGGTTCCATCCCTGAGTCTCATGTAATTGACGAGGGGGTGGGGCCCAGCCATCAGTATGGTTTAAAAACTCCCCGGGTGATTCTAACTTGCAACCAGGGTGGAAAACCACCGACCAGGGAACAAACCTCTAACGTGACCGCCCTCATTCATCATGTCAAGTGGACCAGTCAGGCCTTCTAAGCAACCCTGCCTCCACAGGAAGAAATCAAAGCCAGCCATAGGACTTAAGCAGCTCTTTGGGTTACTTGGAATCTCAATTCTGAGTAGAGGAATGGAAGGGGAAAGATCGCCTCTGGAAAAGGCCCTCTCTCTGCTTTAATGTGCCATAGCACTGGAACATATCTACTGCCTTCTACTCAGGAGACATGGAGGTTCTGACTCAATAAACACACAGCGGTGAGGTGGAGGGAGCCAGGGCTGGCAAGAGACACAAAACCGGGACTACTGCTGCTTCTGCGTCTATTCTGGGCCCAGAATGGATGACGTCACCTCCAGCAGCAGTGGAAAGCAGAGCCATGAATCATCCAGGAACTGGCCCAGCCCTCTGAGATAATAAATGGGATGTGAGCCTTGTGCACATACTGTGAGCTTGTGTGGCAGCGGGCCTTACCCAGGGCGTGGGGAGACGGCACTGACGCCAGATGCATTCGGGGGAAGGAGGCGCTCTCAATTATTTCCTGAGAGCAAAATGGGTGGCAAGTGGAGGAAGAAATTCCAAATATGTAGGGAGTGCTGAAAGGCACACAACTTTGATCACTTTAAGATCGTAGCAGTTATCTTTATAAACCGCCAGGTTTGCCAGCAACACCGGAGGATTAGCAGCGGCACATCCACGTGAGCTAGCTCACTCTTGGCTGCAGTACACGCCTCGGCACTATGACTGTAGGTGCCGCTGCTGGGACTCTCGCTACCTTCATGTGGCTTAAACACTCACTCCAGGATTGGATGTGGCAAATGCTCCTGCCCAAAAGTGTTTCTGGGACAAGATAAAGAAATCAAGAAGTCTGCCTGGCAGCTTTTGAGGTTCAGCATTGTCTTGCTGGGTTTTCTTATTTTTCTCTACAGGGTGAAAGTAGAGGCAGGTAGGTGAGAACACCAAGGTGCATGCTGGCAACCACAGGAGCCCTCCTGAGTTCCTTTCCCTTCCTCCCCTCCTTTTTCCTTTTTCTTTCTAATTGTATTATATCTATAAATAGTCAAAGTGAATAAACAAAACAGAACACTACTCTAATGAGTATGTTCTGTATCATCAGAGCTGGGGATCCTGATAACTCCTAGCTACACTGGCTGTTCCTTGGCTTCTAAAGAAATGACTTGCCGGGCACGGTGGCGCACGCTTGTAATCCCAGCATTAGGGAGGCTGAGATTGGAGGATCGCGGTTCGCGGCCAGCCTCAGCTATTTAGTGAGGCCCTTTGCAACTCAGTGAGACCTGGTTTCAAACTAAAGAATAAAAGATAAGGCAGAGGGTGTAGCTCGGAGGTCGAATGCTCCTAGGTTCCATCCCCAGACCCGCAAAAAAAAAAAAAAAAAAAAAAAAAAAAGAAAGAAAGAAAAAGAAATGACTACACACAATGGATGCTGTATGCGTTCATGTGTGTATCATTATGATGTATAATTGCAGTCTGAGCCCGGGCTGGGTATGTAGCTCAGTGGTAGAGTGCTTGCCCAACATTCACAAAGTCCATCCCCAGCACTCTTCCCTCTCAGAAAAAAAGACTCAGCCCTGGAGGCCACTAAATTAAAGATGAAACCTTGGAGTTCAACTGTCCCTCTCGACCAAGCAATCTTTAATGTTCTAAAATCAATTTCAGGGACTTAGGTGAGGCATGAACCTTATCAGGATTGGGGGACTGTCACAGAAAACGCCTTTTCTCTAACTTCTCTCCACATCATTTTGCCGGGGGAGGGCGTGGATAGAATGCACAGAGGGGAAGGCCACTCTTGGCCACAGGGACTACGGGCCAGCAGCGAGCAAGGAGACATGCCAGACAGGAGGCGCTGTGTGGTCTTCTGCTTTTCCCTATGCTGCTCTAACAAAGTTCCACAGACTGGGGGCTGATGGCAACAGAAATGCCAACAGTATTATTGTTAGTCAAATGACAGCAGCTGCCAGGTGTGGTGGCGCACGCTTGTAATCCCCGCGCCTGGGAGGCAGAGACAGGAGGATCGCACAGGTTCGAAACCAGCCGCGCTGGCTTCAGAGACCCTGTTTCCAAATAAAAATATAAAATAGGTCTGGGAGTGTAGCCCAGAGGTAGAAGGGCTTCCAGGAACCCCAGTACCACAAAAAAAAAAAAAAGAAAGAAAAGAAAAAAAGAAAAAAAGAAAGAAAGAAAGAAAGAAAGAAAGAAAAAAAGAAACAGTAGAATAATAAAGTTAACATTTAGAGGTAGCTTCCTGAATGTTGGATGTTTCACATTTATTATCTAACTTAAACCTCACAAGTCCATAAATTAGTAATATTTAACAAATGAGAAGGTCAGTAGCTTATCCAATTATCACAGCTAATTAGTGGCAGCTCTGGAGTTTGAACCCTTAGTCATGTGACCTGGTTACTTCCTAGGGTCATTAACTGGTTGTCACCTTTAAGCTGTAAACAAGGACAGAGAGTAGGATTCTGTATACTTTGTAAGATCTACACAGATTTACTAACTGTAACTTGAAATAAAGAAATCCTTACCTTTTTTTTTTTTTAATTTTGAAGTACTTTAAACTCCAGGACAGAAGCCTCCTCATTCTGACCTCTCTCCCTTCTGGTCTTGGGTGAACTCTAGCAAACAGGCTTGTTTTCAGACTGGGGCCAGTCTGGCTCTAATAATAGCACACTGTCTGTGAAGAGCAGGAAATACTAAGAAGATCCTCATCTCTCTTTATTGGACTCTGTTTATAGAAAGTATAAGACAGGCGAATCCGAGGTAAAGGATTCTCAGTATGTAACCCTCTCTTGTTGGCTGATGCTCTGGGGCCCCAGAGGAGGCAGGAGCCACATCCCAGTCAATGTATGGGCTCCACATGATGTACCAGCTTCTTAATTACAATCAACTTTAAAAATATCTATGCACATGTCAGGAACAAGGTAGACTAGTTAGCGTGTTAGGGGGGTAAGATGGGTTGAATTTTTTTCTTATGGATATTCTCTTTCATGTTGATATATCACATTACTACATTGATGATCCAAAGTAAAATGACATTTTAAAAGGTTATATTTAAAAAAATAAATGTTTAAACAGGTAATAAATGAATATGGTACAATAATTCAAAAGATAAATGAGAATACGATAAAGAGTATCCTTCTACCTCTGGTCATTTAATCCTTTCCCCCCAAAGCAAACACCATTTTCTATGTATATGCATTTTCAACTATGTGTGTTGTGTGTACATATTTGGGTATTTATTATGGACAGAGACTATGCTAAGCCCTTTCTACTTATTAAGTGATGTAAACCTCAGGCTAACCCAAGGTCATCCTCCTATATTTTTTAAATATTTTTTATGGTGCTGGGGATTGAACCCAAGGCTTTAGGCATGCTAGGCAAGTGTTCTGCTTCTGAGCTATACCTCTTGCCCTTTATCTTCCTAATTAGAGAGAATAAATTGAAATGCAGAGAGACTAAATAACTTGCTCAAGGTCACACAGCTATCAAGACACAGAGCTGATATTTGAACAACCTTCTGGCTCCAGAGTAAGTGCTCTTAACCACAAAGCTACTATAACTGTTTACTCCCAATTATGTAATATTTCAGAAGTATTATATGTGCATGCCAGCATATGTACTGTATGCATCAAGGAGGGAAAAACTTCCACAAAAAGTTCTATTTTTAAAGACTAAGGTTCCCAAAATTCAAACACATATATTAGTTTGTTTTAGGAGCTCAGTCACACCCATGGGGAAACTGGGACTTGAATCCCAGTATGGCCAACCTGGAAATTCAGGCTCTTCCCAGCAGATGGTGCTTATGGAAAGATAAAGATGGGCTGGCATGTGCCCTCTGACCGCAGGGCTCTAAGCTCAGCCCCAGAGCTGCATGATCACTGGGATCCTTGTGGAACCTCAAGTCTTGGTGACACCTACCCCAGCCTTCCATGGCCCCTGGCATTGCTAAGGGAGGGCTGATAATGGGGGTGCTCAAGGGCACCTTTCTCTGTGGCCAGAGCTCTTCAACATGTGAGAGGAGCTCTCAGCCTCTATGGGAACAGGTCCCAACAAAAGACTCATTGTCCTTCTCTACAAAAAGCCATTTCTGGGTCAGTGAAGTTGCTGCCCCGGCCCACTCCCTTTCTGCTTCTGTGGGCCTTGGCCAGGGAAAGGCAGGAAGGCCTATTAGCTCACCACCCTTTTGGTGCCAGTGCTTTTCTTCCAAAGGAGAGAAGTTTAAGATTTATACTTTAGCTGAAGATAATGCAGCTCAGCCAGGATGCTAATTCCCAGTGGCTCCATGGGCTTCCACTGGTCCACAGTGCCCCGACCCCCCTCCCTGTTGCTAGGAGTCCAGGGCTTTGTGTCTACAAAGCAAAGCAGGTGAACTGAAACGAAGCTACTGTGTTGATTAATATCTCAAGAGACAGTGCCGGAATGGGTGCTTCCAGAATTGAGTTAGCTCAGGGGGAAAAAAATTAAAGCCTGGTCCTTGCTTTCCTGTCAGAAATAAAATTAAGGTCCCAGATCGATGTTGCCAGGTCTGGGGCATCTACAGGAATCTCTAATGGCCTCCTCTACATGTTTTCAAATTCACATTCCCCTTCAACCCTGCCCTTTTAATTGGTTATTTGCGAGGTCGTGTTTGCACCAATTTCTCTAGAAGGCTAATGGTGTTTATTTAACAAGAAAATAAAAATGTGCAGACAGCTCTGGGTCCAGTCTTGGAACCAGCTCAGGGTAGGGGTGCAACTCTGCGTCTGCCCCCCGCCTTTACATGCACTGTGGCAAGGGTATGGGGAGAAGCCTGAGAAGGAATCATGAGCCCACCCTTCTGTCAGACCCTCTGGAAGATGCGCCCAGCTGGATGTGCAAAGCCTTGGAAGCTGAGAATCTGGCTTGGTCGTTGCCCACTCTATTGGACTGAACAATTCTCCTCATTTTAATTGAAGGGTGTCCAGCTTCAAACCTGCATTCAACTCTTCAGAGTTGCTTCAAGTATCTGTCCATGTCACTGCTCCCTGGCCCAAGGCCTCTGTTGTCTAAGCTGGGCCACAGGATACTCCGCTGTGTTGAATTTTTAAGTACATTTCGACCACTCTCTCTTAGGTTTGGGGTTTAGCCATGCCTTTCTTGAGCAGCTGCCTCACACTGACAAGGGTTCACTCTGGGAAGAGAACGGACTTTCACCTAACCCCATCAAGACCCCAGATGTGCCTAAGAGAGCCCTGGGCATGCTGGCCATGTATGACTGAGAGCCCCGGGAGGCCAAGACCCTCAGCTGGGGGTGGACTGTTACAGACTGGCTGCTTCCTTGTAATCTGGATTCCAATTTGGCTGCAGAATTAGTATGCATATCAATAATGATCAAATACTGGTTTACAGATTTTCAGTAAACCCATTAACAATCTCAGACTTGGGGCAGGATTTGATGGATACTTAACTCCATCGGTAACTAACACCAAGGAAGGGAGTGAATTTGAGAGGTGAGAGAACACTACAGGCATAATTTTAGCAAGGCAGGCCGGCAGCAGATCTTGCTCCAGGCCTCCAAGGTGGGCACAGGTTTTGCAGAGAGATCTCTTGTCGCATCAGCACAAATGTCATTACCAGCTGAGATGTTGTACATCCCTACTATGATTTCTACCCCATCTGACAACCCTTCTCTTGGATGTAACCTCTCGTCAAACACCCATCTTTCTCCAACCCACAAAATCACATTTACAGCTTGAAAATCCCAGCCTGCTTCCCCAGGTAAATAAAATCACAATGCTGGAATCTCATCAGGAAAAACACACTGATACTGTCTTTGATATTCACATTTACAAATGAAGCAATGCTTTAAGAAATTTTTAATTTAATTTGCACCTTTGCCAAACTCTTTTTACATGCCTCCTGTCTTTTGAGAAATAGGCACCAATAAACAAATAATTACACCATGATTCTTAATCATCTTTATATAGTGTGCATAAAAGAGTCAATCTGGACTTCAGGGGTCAATTTCAAAAGTGACTGTCTGGCAGGTATTCAAGACATTAAGGCCTGTTTTTCTCCTTAGAAAAGCATTATCTTCTATCACAGCTTTGGTTACATCTTACTGGCACCATTTTAATAAATACACTGATTACGCAAATTATGGAAACCTTAACCGTGGGCCAAATGCTTTTGGGACAGAGGCTGTGAGCAAGCCTGGAGGGAGAAGCCAAGCTCTGGGTCAGCTGGTGAGTCTTGAAGAGTCCTCCCTCTGGCAGAATCCTCCAACCCTACACCCCTCCAGCTTCAGATAAGGCGTAGCCACCCTGGGAAAGGCCCCCTCAGACATGGCCTGCTGTGGCTGGTGCAGGGAGGGTCCTTTGGAGGACCTAGTGGCTGGCTGGAGCTGCTTTCCTCTCCAAAGCCATTAGCATCGCACTTAGTAAGTGACTGCTAACTGTTCGGAGAAGCCATCCATCACACTATTATTTATTTTTCTCTCAGTGTATTCTGTTCCTTTGCCTCTGGCAACATTCCACAGCAAACAGGCCCACCGGGTAATGGCAGCTAAAGGGAGGTCTGAGGCCAGAAACCATTCTGGGCATCCAACCCTCCCCAGGCTACAGGCTGAGCTTCAGAGACTCCCTGACTCCTTCTCCATGGGCCCCAACCATCCAGCTCTCCTCTGGAGGGATCCAGCAGTGCAGGATTCAGGAACCCAGGGCCTGGGGTCAGAGGGAAGGACAACTGAGGTTCCCCTGGAGTGACCTTCATGCTGGGAGCTTCCTTTCCCAGGATGTGAGCGTAGGATGTATTTCAGCAATACACATGCCCACATTCCACCATCTTTCCCTCTCTCCCCTGGGAGGCTGCCATGGGGTGAAGTGATGGGTGAGGCCCTGATGGTCCCAACTTCTCCCGGTAGCTCAGCTCCTTGTCTGGCTGTGGGAACCTGCTCTGTGGCATCCCAGCACTTCGATGCCTCAGTTTCTAAACACAGGAGTGCCTTGGTTGAGAAAGCAGGGTATGGAAAGAAAAGGAGGAAGTGCTTGAACCCCTAAAACCACTAGCTCTCCTGCTTTCAGGTCTGCCAAGTACCATGGCTGTAGAGTGGTAAGTAAAAGCCAGGCAGCAGGTCAGGAGGACTGGGTTGATGTCCCAGGTTGGCTCTGACCTGCTGGTGGCTCCAGGCAGCTTGGTTCCCCTACGGCTGTTTGCCATCAACACCCAGTGCCATGTGCAGCTCTGAGTCAGCTCAGGACTTGGTATGTCAACTGTCAGAAATCATTGGTCATTTCTACCAAGACAGTTAACATGGCCTTTTTAGAAAGCCACAGAAGCCACGGCAGCAGGAGTCATGGTGGTGCCGTCAGGATGCCCAGATCCCCTGCAGGACTGACGGGCATCTTCCTAGCTGTGGGTTCCCTCCAGGGTTTCCTCAGAGAAGGGAAACCCAAGTCACACCATCTTCACGGGAGGGCTGCATTCAGTAGATGCATCCATGTAGACACAAAGGATGTAGTAGATACACCCGTGTAGACACAAAGGATGCTCTCTCACCCCGCTGGGGCCGGGCAAGGGCCACTCCATTTCTGAAGGACAGGCCATCTTCTCCCTCCACCCAGCCCAATCAAGAGCATTTCCTAATAAGCATCTTGCAGCCTGAGCCCTCTCTCAGGATTGCTTCTCAGGAAACCCCACCTGTGGCAACTGTTCACACCCCTGATCTAATTATAAAGAGATCTAAACAGAAATTCAACTTGGACATTCCCACCATTCAAAAGCTAAAAATCTTAGGGTCCTGAAGGACTTTAATCCTGTATTAGATGTATGTATGTATGTATGTATGTATGTATGTATGTGTACACACACACACACACACACACACACACACACACACACACACACGTTTATTTATGGTACTGGGGATTGAACCCAGGGGTGTTCTATCTCTGAGCTATACCCTCAGCCCTATTTTATTTTCATTTTGAAACAGGGACTGACTAAGCTGTTGAGGGCCTGGAACCTGTGATTCTCCTGCCTCAGTCTCCCAAGTACCAGAATTGCAAGCACAGTGCTCCAATATTTTTAGAGGAAGAACCTGAGATATTCAGAGAGGCTAAGAAGAGCCCCAGGCAGAGCAAAGGGTGTAGCACTGGCTGGAAGCAGACCTGTGCTGTAAGGGGAAGGAAGGTAGAAGGACCCCAGGCTGGCATGGCTTCCTCCACTGGGAGGCAGAGACCAAACCTGGCCCTCATCTCCACTTTCAGGATGGAGCATATACATTCTTGGAGGGCTCAAGATCCCCCATCCCTAGGACTCTGTCACAGTGCTAGTGAGGCCGAGGCTGGTGCTTCTGTGGATAGAAGCAGCTGACTGCCACACAGATGCACTTGAAGGCCAGCCCATCCCTCCAGAGGCCAGCAGGCAAGACTGGAAATCCTCCCCTGATCTCTGGCTCCTGGTGGCAAGTGTGGCCTAGTGGGCTCATGCACCTGGCCCACCAGATTCAGAAGCCAGTGTACTCGAGTCCCCTCAGCTTCCCCACCACGGCTCCAAGAGCACACAGGAAGAGGCCACATCCTGGGCGAACGACAAGTCAGCATCCCAGGCTGCTCAAGAGGGCAGGGTGAGCAAGGGCCCAGGTGTGCTGTGACAACACCCCGGGCTCATGGGGTAGGAGGAGGCTGGGTGTGTCTTGTGTGGCCTGATCACTCGCTTCTTAAGCACCCATCTATAGCTATGGAGAGTTAAGAAGAGAGCTGGAGGTAGTGCCAGGCAGTGAGGAGTCCTCAGTCTCCACACAGCCACACTTCCCTCTTGATGAGAGCTGAGGAGGTGACGGGGCAGCTGGGGCACGGTGGCTGCAGGGGGGTTCATTCTCCTTTGCTCATCACCTCATTCTAAATGCATGCACTGTCAGGCCTCAGGCATGACCCCGCTCCATACATAAGATCTGTGCTTCCCAACTCCAGTGCCCAGCACCACAGAAGCTCTTCGTGGGCTATTTTGATTGGTTGGAAAATGTGTATAGGCCAAACAAGGTTCCCACCTGCACAGAAAGAACACTGAAGGTTGAACTGGAAGATGCACATGAAAGTCGTGCTTAGGAAACTATGATGGGAGAAAGGACACTCTGTGAAGCAGGATTGAGGGTAACCACAGCCTGCCTGCCGCCACCTCACTGCCACCCAGCCGGCCTCCAGAGCAGTGCAACGGATATGCCACGTGTTCAACAGCCACATGACCTTCTTTTCTCTCCTTGCCCTCCGCTCCTGCCCGTCTCTTCTCTCCATAAGCATTTGACACTATCCCAGACTGCCCAGTTCTCAACCCTCCATCCACATCTATAGATGAGTATGTAAGAAGCTGGTGAGTAGGACACGCAGGACACACCCAGCCTCCTCCTACCCCTGCAGCAGCAACCCGCCCTCCACTCCTCCCTCCCTCTCGCTCAGCTGCCTTCTACAAACAGGAAAGACACAGTCAGTACTGGGTACCTGCTTCTAATCACAGGTGACAGCAGGAATGTAAACAATGCAAAAAACATCAGGCGAGTCAGCACAAGAAAACGCAGTTTCCTCCTGCAAGAACACCTCACACCCCTTCCTGCCACCCCCTTTGGAAGCTCTGTGCAGTAGCACCCTGCTAGAAGAAATCCCAGAAATGTGGAAGTTAGGGGGAGCACTAAGGCATGACCTTCTTTGACTCTACTACCTCTGGGAAGGGTTTTTTAGATCCTTCAATGTTTGTGTTCAAAGCAATAATTTCAACATGTTCTCTTGGAAGGTGGTAGTCAGAAACACCTTTGATGTTTCATCCAATGCCAGGGGCCCTCTCCAGAGCAGAGCTTGTGTCATTTTTAGAACAGACCCATTTTCTGTGACATGGATGGGATAGGAGGAAGAAGGAGAGAATACAAGCAAGTGCAGATGTCCCCTAAGCATTCTAAGACGCCTGAGGGTAGTTCCACAACTGTAATCGCTGCACGCAAACAACCCCAAGTCAAGATTTCTCTCTCTAGATTGACAGTCTGCTTTTAAATCATCTCCTTCAATGCAAATCGAGTAACTGCTATGGATAATTTTCACTAGGATAACTTAGTACTGAGGTTAGTGAGGGACAGAGAACCAGGTTTAGAAAGGTATATCTGAATGTGTATGTTGGGCATGGCTGCATAATTCAACTATAATTCCCACACCAAAAAGAAGGGGGTTTTAAGTGTCCAGTATCTGGTTTCTTTGTGCTTCAGTGACCCTCCACTAGTACAGGTCTTCAAAGGGTGGTCACCTGTGCTGGCTTGCTTCTGGACTCTTCCCTGTATCTTTGTCGGTGGGACCAAAGGTGAGAATAGATGAAGGCCAGGAAAGGGTGAAGGGCGACTTTCTTATGCTGGAATCATCTTACCTCTGTGCCTGTTGGTGGTTTTATCAAACATCAGCATCGCATCCTCCACCTGCAAACACAGAATAGAGGCTGCTTTAGGGATTTAAAAAATATACATGACATTATAAAAATATAGAGTAGGTGGGAGAGGTGGCTTCCCTTATAGAATAGTTGCTCATTAAAGATTATTTGTAAATACAAAAGAGTAAAAAAGGGGAAAAATGCTGTCTTTCTACCCAGCACAACTACATTTAACATATGGCACATATGTTGTCCTTTAATGTTTGTTTAAAAAACTATACCTGAACTTCCGGGAAGATGGCGACGGAGGAAAGCGGCACTTACAAGTCCCGCTAACAATCCAACTCTACTACCACAAAACCAGCGCCTTTCAGAGCCAGAAAACACCACCAGCAAAAAAATAAAAACGGTAACTACAAGGGACAGAGAAAAAGGGCTGGAAAAACAAGACACCAGAAAAAAAACCAGCCCGAAGTGCCGCGCCCGCGCGGCGCGGAGCGGCCAGAGCCGCAGCGCGGATTGGGGGGAGCTGCAGAGTGGAGCGGCCTGCCGCGTAGCAGAACCGCCAGAGCGGCTGGAGGGACCAGACCCGCGGTGCAGAGCAGCCGAAGCCGCGGTTCAGAGCAGCCGAGCAGAGCGGCCAGAACAGCCGGAGCAGCCAGAGCCGCAGCCCGGATTAGCTGGAGCGGCGGCGCGGAGTGGCCGGAGCCGCGGAGTGGAGCGGCTGGAGCGGCGGCGTGGAGTGGCCGGAGCCGCGGAGTGGAGCGGCCAGAGTAGCCGAGCAGAGCGGCCAGAACAGCCGGAGCGGAGTGGCCAGAACAGCCTGAGCAGCCAGAGTCGCGTCGCGGAACGGCCGGAGCGGCCGGAGTGGCCAGACCCGTGGTGCAGAGCAGCCAGAGCCGCGGCGCAGAGCGGCCGGAGCGGCGCGGCCTACATCTCCCCTAGCAGCACCAGGCTCCAGAGAGGAGGGAGACTCAAAACAGAGCTCAAATCCAGAGAGGAGGTACTTTGGCCTCGCGGCCTAGGACGCAGAAGCAGCGTCTTACTGCTGGCGGCAGCGGGAACATCTAAAGCTCCCAAGGGCCGGGCACAGCACAACTGGCAAGGACTCAGAGCGGAGTTCAAAACCAGAGAAGAAATACGCCGTGGCAGTGGTGTCAAATTGCCAGTGGCGGCAGCAGCGAATCCACCGAGTTCACTACAGCTCCATCAGCGCACTCAATAACCGTGAGTCAAATTGCGGCCCCTAGGGGAGAAATCCCAGTACTGCACTCCCAGGGACTTGCGCAGATAGTCTCCCTGGGTCGGAGATTTTAGCAGTGCAGCCCAGTGGGGGAGTGGCAGTGGCAGAGATATCATACCATAGTCACAACTCCCCACTGGAGAACGCCCAACTTGGCACTCCCCACGGTCTAAGCAGCCTTAATTGACTCCCTGGGTCTGAGACTTTGTGATACAACCCAGTTAAGGAGTAGTGGTGACTGAGATACCACAGACACGAGATCCAGAGCATCTTAAGTGAACTTGTAGTGACTCAGGGAAGAACCCAGAGAAGGCACAAACTTCCAAAATCATGGGAAAGAGAAATAACAATGGAGCAGTGAATGCCAACAACCCCACACCATCAGAATCTGATAACACAGAAACCCAAAGATCTCTAGAAGATCAAATTAGGAAAATAACTTTAGAAATAATAGAGGACTTTCGAAAAGAATTTAGAGAGAGTCAAAAAGAGATAAAGGATGCAATTAATGAAGTAAAGGCCTCAATTCAAAGTATAAACAACAGATTAGACCACATGGAGAATAGAATCTCGCTTCTTGAAGATGATCATTCTAAAAATGAACGCATAGTTTCTAATTTAGAAAAAAAAACCCGACAGCAGGAATCTGACATTGAAGAAATATGGGCCCATTTCAAGAGAGCTAACCTAAGAATAATTGGAATAGAGGAGGGAAAAGAAGGTGAAACCAAAGGGATCAACAATCTCTTCAAGGAAGTAATAGCAGAAAATTTTCCAAACATAGAGCAAGAGGTCGATACACAGGTCCAGGAAACTTATAGAACTCCCTTTAGACAGGATCAGAGAAGAGGATCCCCACGCCACATAATTGTCAAAATGACTAATGTGGAAGCCAAGGAGAGAATCTTAAAGGCAACAAAAACAAAAGGCCATGTGACATACAGAGGCAAACCAATTAGAATCACTCCAGACTTCCCAAACCAAGTTATGAAAGCCAGAAGGGCTTGGAGTAACATATTCCAAACTCTGAAAGAAAACAACTTCCAGCCAAAAATTTCCTACCCAGCAAAACTATCCATCAAATTAGATGGGGAAATAAGAAGCTTCCATGACAAACAGCAACTGAAGGAATTTATGTCTTCAAAACCAGCGCTAGAGAAAATACTCAAGGAGATTAACTGCAAAGAGGAAATGGGTAATACACGCCAGAACCAAAGAAACAAGAATTCCCATCCAGCAGACAACTAAGCAAAGAAGAATAAACAGTATCTTAAACAGAAATAAGATCTTAACATGTTGGGAATTAAAAATTATCTCTCTATAATCACACTGAATGTAAACGGCCTCAACTCCCCAATAAAAAGACATAAAGTGGCAAAATGGATTAAAAGCCAGAATCCATCCATCTGCTGCTTACAAGAAACACACCTTACAAGTAAAGATAGGAACAAACTCAAGGTAAAGGGCTGGAGCAAGGTAATCCATGCTAATGGCACTCGAAGACAAGCAGGATTAGCAACTATGATATCAGACAAGTTAGACTTCAAACCCAAACTTATTAGAAGAGACAAAGAAGGTCACATCTTACTGGTAAAAGGAATAGTCCAGCAAGAGGAAATAACAATAATCAACATCTATGCCCCAAACATAGGGGCAGCTACTTTCATAAATCAAACTCTTTGTGATATGAAGTCACACATAAATCCCAACACAATAATACTGGGAGACTTCAACACACCTCTCACAATACTAGACCGATCGTCCAGACAAAGGGTCAGTAAAGATGTCTCAGAACTAAAGAACACCATTAACCAAATGGACCTGTTGGACACATATAGAATATTTCACCCAACTACAGCAGAGTTTACATTTTTCTCAGCTGCTCATGGAACCTTCTCCAAAATAGATCACATCCTGGGACACAAAATGAGCACTAGCAAATTTAAAAAATGTTACATACTTCCCTGTGTCATTTCAGACCATAATGGAATGAAACTAGAAATCAACTATAAGAAGACCCAGAAAAACAACATAAACATGTGGAGACTGAACACCACACTTCTGAATGAAGAATGGGTCATAGAAGATGTAAGAGGTGAAATCAAGAAATTTCTAGAAACAAATGAAAATAAAGAAACAACATATCAAAACCTCTGGGACACTTTGAAGGCAGTATTAAGAGGAAAATTTATAGCACTGAGTGCTCACATAAGAAAAATAGAAAATCTTCAAATAAATAGCCTTATGACACACCTCAAAGCCCTTGAAAAGCAGGAACAATTGAACCCCAAAGCCAGCAGAAGACGGGAAATTATTAAAATTAGAGCAGAAATTAACGAAATAGAGAATAAAAAAACAATACAGAAAATCAACAAAACCAAAAGCTGGTTTCTTGAAAAAATTAACAAGATTGATAAACCACTAGCCAACCTAACTAAAAAAAAGAGAGAGTCAACCCAAATTATGAAGATAAGGGATGAAAAAGGAGACATTACTACTGACAGCGTAGAAATCCAGAGGATTATCAGAAACTACTTTGAAAAACTATACTCCAACAAAATGGAAAATCTGGAGGAAATCGACAACTTCCTAGATAAATACAACCTTCCTAAACTGAGTCAAGAAGATATAGAACACTTAAACCAACCAATAACAATCAAAGAGATTGAAATAGCAATAAAGAGCCTACCATCAAAGAAAAGCCCAGGACCAGATGGTTTCCCAAGTGAATTCTATAAAACCTTTATAGGAGAACTAATCCCAATACTACTCAAACTATTTCGGGAAATAGAAAAAACCGGGACTCTCCCAAATACATTCTATGAAGCCAACATCACACTAATACCCAAACCGAATAAAGACAGTTCAAGGAAGGAAAACTACAGGCCTATATCTCTGATGAACTTGGATGCAAAACTATTAAACAAAATACTAGCAACACGCATTCAAAACCACATCAAGAAAATTATTCACCATGACCAGGTAGGGTTCATCCCAGGGATGCAAGGCTGGTTTAATATACGAAAATCAATCCATGTAATTCATCATATAAACAGAATCAAAGACAAAAACCACATGATCATCTCAATAGATGCTGAAAAAGCATTTGATAAAATTCAACATCCATTTATGATAAAAACACTGCAGAGAATTGGAATAGAAGGAACATATCTCAACATTATTAAGGCAATCTACAATAAGCCCACTGCCAACATCATATTAAATGGGGAAAAACTTCAAGAATTCCCCCTAAAAACTGGAACGAGACAAGGATGTCCACTATCACCACTTCTCTTCAATATAGTACTAGAGACTCTAGCCAGAGCAATAAGGCAAGAAAAGGAAATCAAAGGAGTACAAATAGGAAAAGAAGAACTTAAGCTTTCACTATTTGCAGATGACATGATACTATATTTAGAAAACCCAACAAACTCAACCAAAAGGCTTATAGAACTGATCAACAAATTCAGCAAAGTATCTGGATACAAAATCAATCTTAAAAAATCAGAAGCTTTCCTGTACACCAACCATAAATCCACTGAAAAAGAAATTCAGAAAACACTTCCACTCAGGATCTCCCACAAAAAAATAAAATACCTAGGAATAAACTTGACCAAGGAGGTAAAAGATCTCTACAAAGAAAATTATAAAACACTGAAAAAAGAAATCGAAGAAGATCTTAGAAGATGGAAAGACCTTCCATGTTCATGGATTGGCAGAATAAATATCATTAAAATGGCCATCCTCCCAAAAGTGATCTACAGATTTAATGCAATGCCCATTAAACTACCAAGATCATTCCTCACAGACATAGAAAAATCAGTCCTTAAATTTATCTGGAATAACAAAAAGCCCAGAATAGCCAAGGTAGTTCTCAGCAACAAAAACCACGCAGGAGGAATCACAATACCTGACTTTAAACTATACTACAAAGCCATTGTAATAAAAACAGCATGGTACTGGCAAAAGAACAGATATATAGACCAGTGGAGCAGAATAGAAGACCCAGAAACAAGTCCACACACTTTCAGCCAATTGATTTTTGACAAAGAGGCCAAAAACATACACTGGAAAAAAGATAGCCTCTTCAACAAATGGTGTTGGCAAAACTGGTTAACCATATGCAGAAAATTGGATGTTAATCCCACTTTTTCACCCTGTACAAAAGTCAACTCACGATGGATCAAAGACTTGGAAATTAAACCAGAGACTTTGAAGCTCCTTGAAGAGGGCATAGGTCCAACACTACAACACATAGGCACAGACAAACATTTCCTCAACAAGACCCCAAAGGCACAGCAAATTAAAAGGAGAATCAATACATGGGATTGCATGAAACTGAAGAGCTTCTGTTCAGCAAAGGAAACTATCAAGAATCTCAATCGAGAGCCAACAGAATGGGAGAAGATTTTTGCCACCTACACCACTGATAGAGGACTAATATCTAGAATATACAGAGAACTCAAGAAACTCAACACTAAGAAAACAAAACATCCAATAACAAAATGGGCAAATGAACTAAATAGACACTTCACAAAAGAAGAAATTCAAATGGCCAATAAATGCATGAAAAAATGCTCAACATCACTGGCAATCAGAGAGATGCAAATCAAAACTACCCTGAGATTTCACCTAACTCCAACTAGAATGGCCATCATTCAAAACACAAACAACAACAGATGCTGGCGAGGATGTGGAGAAGTGGGAACTCTAAGACATTGTTGGTGGGATTGCAAATTAGTGCAACCACTTTGGAAAACAGTATGGAGAATCCTCAGAAGAATGGGAACAAATCTACCATTTGATCCAGCAATACCACTGTTGGGTATCTACCCAAAAGAAAAGAAACCAAACTACCAAACTAATCCATGTGTATCTATGTTCATAGCTGCACAATTCACCATAGCCAAACTATGGAACCAGCCAAGATGTCCATCAACAGACGAATGGATTACAAAACTGTGGGATATGTACACAATGGAATTTTACTCAGCCATCAAAAAAAACTCAATTACATCATTTTCAGGGAAATGGATGGAACTGGAGGACATTATGCTAAGTGAGATTAGTCAGGCACAAAAAATAAGAAATCAGATGCTTTCCCTAATTTGTGAGAGTTAGGGAGAAATGGGTCATAGGAGGAACTCTTGGAAGAGGATCAGTAACTTTTAACTCTGTTTACATTGTCTTTGGATATACAATATTTTTTTATTTTTTAGGGAGTTTATTTACCCTTTTGTTGCCTATGCCATTGAAATCATATCCAAGAAATCACTTCCAATTTCAATGTTGTGAGGTTTTATGACCCAGATTTTCTTCTAAAAGCTTATAGTATTAAGATTTATATTTAGGTCTTTTATCTATTTTGAGTTAATATTTGTATATGTGTTAAGTAAGGGTCCAATTTTATTCTTTTCCATGTAATTATTATTTTTCAACAATATTTAGTTAAAAGACTAGTATTTCCTCCACCAAAAATTCATGGAAACCTTGTCAAAAATAACTTGACAATGTATGGAAGAATTTATCTCTAGGCTTTTATTTAGCTCCAATGGTTTATATATCTGCCTTTAGAACAGTACTACACTGTTTCAATTATTGTAGCTTTATATGGTTTGAAATCAGAAAATATACATCTTCTAGCTTTGTTCTTCTTTGAGATTGTTTTGGGTATCTAGTGTCCATATTCCATATCAGGATAGATTTTTTCTGAAAAATAAATAAATAAATGTATGATAGTTTTACCTAAAAAAAAAAGAAAAGAAAAAAAATAGTCTCTGGTAAGAAAGAAAGCAAAAAGAAATATTGAAATGTTATCTTTAAGGCATCAAGAGTTTGGTACCAGACAAATGAAACTGTTATGTGAGATTATCAATGTTAATATTGTATAAATTGCTATAATACTAGATGTCAACCACTAAGCCAAGCATGGGAAGGAGGGATGGGGAGGGAATGGGGTGGGGATCGGGTAGGGGCTAACTGGGCGATATGTGCATGTATGTCTACAAAAGTATTTTCTTTATACCACTATAATGTATGAATACATTGCACCAATAAAAAAATAAATTAATAGGAAAAAAAAAAAAAAACTATACCTATTTTAATATAGCTTAAATCCAATTTTATGTGAAACTTTTTTCCAAGTTTTTTTTTAACAAGTAACATTACAATATTGCACACAATATCCATCATAAATCTGGACCACTACATAATATTTCATGGAACAAGAAGCCATAGCTTACTTATTTTCCTTCTTAGGAATATTTAAATTTTTGCACTTACAAATGATGAAACTTTCATATCTTGATTATTTTGGGCTGAACTATATCTCCCTTCCAAGTTCATATGTTGAGTCTCTATCCCTACTATTATATATGTTATTATGTTTGGAGGTTACATAATTAAAGAGGCAATTAGGTGATGATGAGGTCATCAGGGTGGGCCCAAATCCAACATGATGGTATCCTCATAAGCAGAGAAGTTTAGGAGACTGACAGATACAGAGGAAAGACCATGTAAAGATACAGGGAGAAGAATGTACGTCACCTACAAGCCAAGAAGAGAGGCCTCAAAAGAAACAACCCCGCCACCTCTAGACGCTCAACTTCTTACTTCCAGAAGTCTAAGAAAACCAATTTCTGTGCTTTAACCCATCTAGTCTGTCACACTTTGTTATGGCAGCCTTAGCAAAATAATGCACTGGTGCTTGGACCTCTTCAAAAACATCAGAGAGAGGAGAACACCAAAGGCATCCTCTGTCTCTATTCCACACATCCTGCAATCCTTTCGGTATTTCTAACAAGATTTCAGGATCCACACTTGATTCCCATGTAGGTCTCAAGAAATTCATTTCATGAGCCAGATTTGGCTCTACTCCTTTATGTCCAGTCCTTTCTTCCACACATCTTTAGCTTGGGTCTTTGTCATAACCAATCAGCTACTCTCCTGGGCAGAGTACCTGGTCCAACCTGCTCTGTTCATTCATTCTGGCTGTCAGCAAAAATTCAACCCAAGCGTGCAGATGTGGGTAGACAAAACTATTAGCCAGAGGGCTCTGTGAAACTCTGGAACAGTTTCAGCCCGTGTGTGGCTGGGAAGGACCCAGCACTGTTGATTTGTGCTCAAAGGCTCACAAGTAAGCCTGGGGGCCTGAGCTAAGCCAGCTGAGAAAAGGTATCAGAGGTTATTCATTCTTCCCTCCTCCCAGATTGCCAGCTCCAGTGGAGGAGAGGACTTTGGGCGAAACAGTACAACAAGGTTTAAAATGGTACCTCCAGACAAATCAAATTTATTTTTCTAGATGTTGTCAGATATACTAGGGAGAGGAGCAAAGTCTAGGTAAGAATGGAGAACGGAGTACTTGCCAACCACAAGCCTTGAAGAGACTAGTTAGTGCCTGGCTTAAAAATCCCTTCCAGAGGCAGGGCCCCCTTCTGTTGCTAAGCAACTGAGCCTGAACCAGCAGGCACCCAGGGCCTTTCCCTTCTGGTCCCCACTCCTGAAGTCAGAGGCAGGGGGGAGAATGGCCTTGCCTGCTGGCTCCTCCAGCAGAGAGGTGCCCCGTCTCCCAGGCACCAGCTGACAGGAGTAAGCGATGCCTATCTGGAGATCACTTGAACAGGGGCTCCCTCCCAGGAAGCCCATCCCAGGCAGGCTTGAAGAGTCCCCCAGTGCTGGCTGAGGCTACACACACAACAGCCGTTCTGCCTCCCATTCACCACTCAAGCAAAACCACCATAAGATCAACTGGTGTGTTTGCACACAGAGCAGTCACACTTGAGCATATGGCATCTCAGACTCACCCTGGGATGCGATAAGAATCCCAAAGCCTGGGCTGGGGGTGGGGGAGGCCTGCCAGGGATCAGCCAGGTAAATGTGACATCTGTTTTGCACCCATCTCCGCATTTTCTGAGCAGTTTGCCCGCTCCTTATTTTGAGCTGAAAATGCCTAGCAGTAAGGAAAACAGGCTCCTTCTGTGTTGGCCATGTTTTGACACTGAGACTCAGATTTCCTTAGGAAATAAATATTTTGAATTTAAAAATGTATTTTCAAAACCCCCTTTCAACAGAGTGTAATTGGCTCCCTCTTCTTGCTAAGTTTGGATGTTTTCTCACTCAGCCTCGGATATTCACTCCACCCTGGTGAGTGTGGGGGAGGATCAGGGTATGTTTTCGGGGCAACGATTGTTGTGAAGAATAGAGCTCTCTCCTCTATAGTCCAGCAGTACAACGGGACCCGCAAAGACCTCCTGAATAGATAAAGTGTCAGGGTGAAAGAAAAATTCTATTAACACTTTACAAAATACAACATCTAAGAAGTAGCTAGAGAGAAAAGAGAAAGAAAAAAATCAATACGGTAAGTCCCAGTGTTGGGGGAGGAACAGGAGAAAAAACTTTTCAGCGGTTGCAAAACACTTATTAATTCAGAGAAGCCATCAATGCGATGGAAATCTGGCAGAACAGCAAGAGCTGAAACTAGGAGAATTTGAATATACAAAGACTGAATAGAATGAAAAACACGGCCTCACATATGGGACCGTTTCTCACGGTTCTATGTGAATCAAACAGAAGCGGCTTGTGTGAGTCTCCCGGCGGCGAGGGGAAGTAAGGGGCACAGCTGAGGTAACTGATATCTGGAGGTAACTGGTAACTGGAGCCAGCAAACTGGTTAAAGTTTGTGTGTGTGTGTGTGTGTGACACACACACACACACCAGGTAGATTAGTTGGCTATGCAGTCATTAGCATCAAGGTTCAGGCCTCATTCCATGGGTAGAAGTACACAAAGGGCTGGGGGCTGCAACAGGAGCTTTTCGGATTCCAATAGAAAGTACTATTAACTCCCCAAGGGACACCACCCTTGTCCTTAGAGTCAACACTGTTATTTTATTATTATTGTTGTTGTTGTTATTGTTGTTATTATTTTGTGGTGCTAGGGATTGAATCCAGGGAGGATTCTACTTCTGAGCAACATCCCAACCCTATTTTATTTTTTAGTTTTGAAACAGGGTCTAAGTTGTGGAGGGCCTTGCTAAATTGCTGCAATCCTCCTGTCTCAGCCTCTGAAGTACTAGGATTATGTGCTATCATGTCTGGTGACACTGGTATTTACTTTGTGTCAAATGCCTTCATGTGCCTTACAGATTTCTTTGTACCAGATGTGGGCACCTGCAGGCCTAGAGAGGTCTTGTGACCCCCTGGGGAAGAGAGAAAGACAGGAGATATCTGAACCGCAGTTTGCTTTGTCCTAAGCCCTGGCACAAGCTGTTTTGTTTTGGGGGAAGGAGTTTATTCCAACTTTGAAATATATCTGGTGATAAGCAGAACAGAAGTAGGTGTTCACTGAGCCCTGACACTCTTAGTGGTGAATCTTCATAAATGAAAAAGCAAGGTTAAACAAAACTTCTAGGTAAATTGGTTGGGGATGTCTCTGTTTTGATTCTAGAAGGGCCTGAGTACATATTTCTGGCTAAGCCATGTTCAATTTATGATGTAGCATCCTCAGAAGTGTATATGAGTCAACAAAAGAGGACCCAGTACTGCTAGTCTTGGGGGTCACTGGAGTTGACAGGGCTTCTTAAAGTCACCCACATCAGAGTGATCCCCAGGCTCTGCTGGGCCACAGCCTCCTCTGAGTGCCAGACTCAGCAGTACTGGGTTTCTAAGGTGCTCCCAGGCACTGCTGCTGGAGCTACTGGGCAGCAGCCCCTCCCTGCCATGCAGTCCTCCAAGGAGTGAGAAACCAGGGCAGAGGTTAAAGACACTAGACACAGGTTGTTTCTTCCTTTACTCAGTGTTCAACACATGGAACAAAATCTTTCTTCTAGAAGATTCCCCTCAGCTCAGTGGTAACAGTTCCCCCTTTCTCTTGGGACATGTACACTCTAACATCTTGATGACAATGGCATTTGAACTCATGATGGGAAAGCCGGCAAGATGAAGAATTTCTTAGTGGCAACCAAGTTACCTTTGTACCCAACACAGGGAAAATCCAGTTTCTACTTAGATGATATAAACTTTCCTTCTAACAGAAAACTCCAGTTAATGTCTCTACATCATGCAGCCAACTACAGTTGATTAGAAAATCTCACTGATGTCAATTTTATTTACTTTTACGCAACCTACATTTATTAGGCATTCACAGCTCGCAAAGCTTTGGCCTAAACACAAATAAGAGGCAGAATGCACAGGGCTTTGGTAGAATGACATATTAATGGACCCACACCCTTCTGGCTATAATTTTGTAGTTCTTCTCTTCGAAGAGGCAAAGTCTATCTCCCGTCCCTTGAATCTGGACTTGATTTATGATAATGGCCAATACAATGGGTAGAGAGACCAGTATGTCTGTTTGGGACCTTGAGAGAATTTGCACATTTCTAGCTTTTCTCTTGGATCTCTGCCACTGTGATGAGAAGGGCACACCCTGGCTGGCCTGCTGGAAGACGAGAGACATAACACATGGGGCAGGACCAAGTCCCTCCAATTGCCCAACTAGACCATCTATACTAGCCATCAGCTAGTCGCCCCAAACACATGAATCAGGCTAGCTGAGATCAGCAAAACCACTCCAGTTGTACTCCAGACACATGAAACAAACAGTCACTGTTTCCCACTGAAATCCTGTGGGTAATTTTTTTTCAGTGCTAGGGATTAAGTACTGGGGTGTTCTACCACTGAACTACATCCCTGGTCATTTTTTTTCTCCATATTACTTTGAGAAAGTCTATGTTTCCCAGACTGTCCTTGAATTTGGGATCCTCCTGCCTTAGCCTCCCAAGTCACCGGATTACAGGTGTGTGTCACTGCACCTGACTGGAGGTCCTGTGGTTTGTTACACAGCATTCTTATTACAAGAGTAATCATATGGTCTTTGGAAGGAGGGAACAAAGGGAGGGAGGGAGGGCTGGCATTCAGAAGATATCGTCTGGACTAACACTAGAGAGCAAACAAAAGCAAGGAAGGGGCAGAAGAACGAGGTGCTGAATATGTGCAAATATTAAACTATCAGATTCCACATTCCAAACGGAACCCCTTCCAAATGGAGCCTCTAAACAGGACCCAGGTATTAGGGTGTGGAAGGACCTCTTTGAAATCTCACCCCAGCAACAAGGCTAGAGACGGAGATTCTGGACATGCCAAGAGAAACTGGCAACATATTCCTCCCTAAACGAGCACCACGAAAACCCAGCAATAATTACCACTTGAGTCCGTGGGTGATGCCTCTCTAATCGCCATTCACTTAATGAATGAGCAAACCCTCCTTTGAATGAGTCAAAAGATTTGCTGTGAGCCAGACATTCTTGCTGGGTGATTTTGGAAGTAGCCAAATGGCCCCAACAGTATTCAGAGGATAGACTTTAACCAGCCCAGCTCATGTGCTGCCTGAACAGGAAACTTTTGAAGCAAAGGTACTGGTACAAAGGAAAGTCAAAAGCTCTATCTGTCCAGTTGGTAGACCACAGGTTGTGAGCCTCGAGGATATCCCCCATGTACTATCTCCTCTGCCCTGGATTCTGCAGTTTTGGTTTTCCAAGTAGAAAATAAGTAACTGATGCCCAACTAATTTGAGGACACAGAAAACTTGCTCCCAAGAGACAGGATAAAGAGGAAGAGCTGTTGTTAAGGACTCAGCAGGTGTCCGGAGCCTTGGAGGAGGCAGGCTATGCTTCAGGAAGCCTGGGGAGAATCCGGATTCCAATCCCAGCTTCACCTGCATCCCACAGAGAACAAGCCACCTCCCTTCTTTGTCCTTAGGTCCCATCTGTGAAAGGGAGAAATTGTGTGAGATGGTCTTCAAGGTCCATGAGTCAAACTGTGCCTAGAATGCAAAACTGGGCTGCAGAGGCTGCTGGGACAACATCTGGGTGTACTCAATTCCCCACTGGTCTTCTGCAAACTCTATTCTGTGAGGCTGTTCCAGATCTTTGCTGTGGCCAACACACGCCTGAAGAAATTTCCTACTCCTCCTGGGATACAAATATACACACCCACACGCTGCACATATCAAGAACAAAGCAGGAAATGGTACTTCGGATGATCCTTAAATCATCTGGCCAAATACAAGAGGGAGGGGGAAGAGGAGAGAAGAAACCGGCTCTTCCAACTCCCCCAGAACAAATGCCCTCTTCCTGCTCCCACTCAAACACTTCAAGTGTTAGTTTAAATAAACACCCTCAAATGCAGAACCAAGCTATTACATTGCATGGTGCTTGCAGGCCTCCTGGTGCTCCATTAACTGGAGGCACTTCAGCCACGGAGCAGAGACCTGCTGGATGTGGTGAGACCGCCCAGACAGGTGCTGGAGCCTGTGTGTGACAACGGCTGTGTTCCCCACTTATTTAAGAACACGGGAAGGCACTGTTCCTTTCTGCTTCCCCCAGCCTAAGCACAAGAAAGTCAGCTCCTTCCAGTAAGCTTAGTAATGTTGTCTAGTGTACTATGATAGGAGCTTTCAGCATGCTCTGGCCTCCCCATAAGAGAAGTTGGTCTATCTTTAATCATTGCCCAAAAGAAAGAATGGGAGGAAAGAGGGAGTGGCTGGAAAATTCCATTAGCTCATACTGAAGTCAGTGCTTTTCAACCTTGACTGCTCCCTGGTCACCCAAAGAGTTGTGGCGGTGCCTGCTGCTGGGGCCATCCCTGGCCAGTTCAACAGCACTCCTTCCAATTCTGCAGTGACTCGCCAAGGGGGAGGACCCTGCTTGGAACGGCTCACGACAGCAAGTTTGGGCTTCAGACACAGTATGTGTGTATGGATGGGCCAGAAATAAACAAACTGGTATTAACGCTTGGCTGCCTGGAGGTAGGACTTCATCGCCCACTAGGATCAGGCTCCTTGCTGCATTTTCTTAGGGCTTTCCTGGGATCCTGAACTTGGTACAAGAAAGTCAGAGTTCTGTCCAGCAGATAGTTAGAAAGACCAACAACTAAACCCAGAACATTAAGAAAATGTAATGAAGCCTTGTTCATTTCTTTTCCCATTACCACCAATATTTCCACAGAGACGTTATAACTTTGGTTCTTACAATATCCCCAGGAGACAGGGATGATTGCCAACTCTCTGACCTTGGTCCAGGGGCTGTGTCCAGGACTCAAGATGTTGTCTTACAAGCCCAAGTCTCATCCTGCAGCCCCGGCCTTCCCGCCCCCATCTCAGGCCCTTGCCCTCCCCTGGGCAGCACACGAGCAAGCTTCTCAAGCATCCTGGCTCTGTGTGCTCACCCATGAAGAGTCCCGCAACACGGCTTCCTCAGAGCTTCTGTCCTAGCCACTGCTGCTGCCAGACGCTGCCCCTTCAATTCAGAAGTCAAAAACCTCCAGTCTGCCCCCAGCTTGTTTATTTTAATTCACACCCATACCTTAATTGAGTACTAATAGAAAGACCCTGCTTGGTTTCTCATAAACTTTTTAAAAAATTGTGTTAAAATATCCATAACATAAAATTGACCACTTTAATCACTTTTTTAGTATTTGGTTTAGTGGTATTAGGTACATTTCTTACACTCTTCATAGACACCTCCCAAGCCTTACCCTGGCCAGAATATCCCACCCCCTCAACAGCAGGCCCTTGCTTTGTCAAGCCTATGTTTTCCTACTTTTACTTTTTTTTTTTTTTAAATCTCATGGGGCCATTCAATTTTCCCATTTACTTTAAATAAAATCAAACCCCAGTGTTCGCCAGACAGCAGTTATGAACTTAGCAAAGAGACACCTGCCGCAGGACTGGTGGGTCTGGGGTCTCTAGATAATCCCACCGTGGAGATCTGGGCATTTTACCCACTAGAGGCAAGGGCTCCTGCTTGGTGATTCTGACTACACATGTACTTAGACTATGTTATGAAAAGTCTTTGCCCCACCCCGAAATAATGATTACGGTAATAGCTCCCATTTACTGGAGCTTAATAGGCAATTTGCAGAGCTCATTTCATTCTCACAGTAGCGGAAGTAGTTACTATCACACCCATTTTACAGGTGAGGAAATGGTGGCTCACTGAGACTGAGTAACTTGCCTGGGATCGCACATGTAGGAAGCGGTGGAGCCAGGCTGCATCCTTCCTTCCCTACTTCCCCTCTTTATTACGTTCTACTTTAAATCCCTAGGACTGAGTTTAGGCCACTGTCTGCTGGCTAAGCCAACGAATATTACCTTAAAACTCTGCCAGAAAGTTAAAAGAAGTGATTAGGTAACCTCAAGGAGATGGGTGTATATCATGCTGGTAGGCTCGGGTTGGGAGGGTGACTGGAGAGATAAAGGAAGAGGAGGATATCAAGGTCTCTTCCTTTTATTTTATTTTAATTAATTAATTTATTTTTGCAGGTCTGGGGATGGAACCCAGGAGTATTCTACCTCCCAGCTACACCCCTTGCCCTATTTTTTATTCTTTATTTTGAAACAGGGTCTCACTGAGTTGCAGAGGGCCTCACTAAGTAGCTGAGGCTGTCTTTGAACCAGGATCCTCCTGTCTCAGCCTTTCAAATGCTGGGATTACAAGTATGTCACCACATTCGGCTTAGACAGGAAAATTTTAAAAGCTGGAGATCACTGGGCTCTTCCATGGTCACAGGGCATGGAACTGGTAAGAATTCAGACCTAGTCTACATCATGCAGGGCTAAGGACTGCACAAAGTGTGTCTCCTCTTCCGGAGTTGACAGGGAGGCCTAGGTGGTGGTCCTGAGTGCCAAGTGCTTGGGACACATTCCTCATAACATATGCTGGCCAGGCTCACTGTCCTACCCCGTGACCCCCTTGCTGGGCTGTGCATAATGCACACACATACACACTCCTCATAGTCAGGCTGGGAACCACATCCAACCCTGGGCATTTTTCCACTGCAAATGGGTCACACCAGGATAGCACCTCCCAGGATCAGCATACCTTTGGGGGAGCAGTCTCAGAAGGCAAATGGAGCAAGGGAGTAGAGGCTGCAGGTGTGAGGTAGGGCTACAGATGGTGGCTCCAAGTTAGCTGTACAGACAAAGCCCCAGAGCCAACCAGAAAGGGTGGCATGGCAAGACGCTCTCTCTGGGGTTATGTGAGCTGGGGCTTGGAGAGGCAAAGGGAGGGAGGTGGTGCAGAGGGACACTGAAAGAGGCCAGGCACGAGCTGTTTGAGGAGAAGCAGTTGGATCAGCAGGCTGACAGCTGTCACATGGAAATGGCATCTGGCCTAACGGCCTCTTGTGTGAGGCTCCTTCGAGTGGCGGCTGCTGTGCTCTGGAAATCCGGTCTGTTTGCTGCACTGGTTTGAGTGCGTGCGTGTGTGCATGCAAGTGTGCTCTGGGGGAGGGGAGCCGCAGGCGGGCTGCCTAATGCTCCTCTCCCCCTCCACCCTCTCCCCATCAGGCCTCACCTACCGTGAAAAAGGCCCAAACCTGCCAGCTCCAGAGGAGAGAGGCAAATCATTAGGGGAGCACTGATGTGCCGTAACACTCTCCTGCATTCCCATTAAACAAATACTAAACTGCTAATTGCCAAAATGGATCTCCACGACTCTGACCAAACAGGGGAAGGGTTTATAATTACCAAGTGTGAAAATGCACAGCCTGTAAATAACCACCTCATCTGTCCTAATACGGGCTGATATTGATGGGCATGAAATAAACATCAGGACCAAATGGAAAAATCATCCACATCTCCTGTGGCCAATGCAATCTTGGACGGTGACAAGCGTGGCTGCAGCCACCCGCCTGGGGAGGGGAAGGGAAGGGAGGAGGAAGGAGTTCCGGAGGGCTGGAAAGCTAGGTCTCGATCCCAATTTCAATCCCTCTGTTTCTTTCTGCCTGTAAAATGGGGAGAGAAAATTACATGGCTTGATGATGGGGTGGAGGGCCAGGGCCCCTGGGACAGGGAACTTGAGTGCAGGAGCCTCTAGGACAGGCCTCTGGACACCCTCTATTTGGCTCTCTAACAGAACAGCTGGGGACAAAGAATAAAAAAAAGGGAGAGCCAAGGTGACACATTTATTGTTAAATCAATATTTATTGAGGTTCTTCTGTCTGTCCAACACAGAGCTGGCTGCAAAGCACAAATGCAAAACAAAAATGTGGGTTTAGAAAGGGCTTGGGCTTTCTGACACCCCCATATCACGGCGTCTCCCTGTGCCTCACCATCCCTTTGTGCCACCTGGCCAAGAGGCAGACTGTGGTCCACCAGATCCTATGGTTTGCCTTGGGTATGCCAAGAGAGGGAGGGGAGGTGATGGATCTAAGTTCCTGCTCGGGAGCTGCAGGAACTCCCAAGCCCCAGTCCCCCACCACCAGCCTGTGATTCTGATTAACCCAGCTAGCCTTGGGGTGAATGTCAGTAAAACAGGGGTCACCGCTCCTCTTCTCTCCTAGCACAGGAATCCCTTCTCCAGGGATCCTGGGGGCCCTTTCTGGAGCATCAAAGACTAGGAAGGTCTCTGCCCCACCCCCTCGGACAAGCTGCTCAGGCCTGTATTCAGCAGCAGCACTTAGATGCCTGAAATAGTAGCTGCCTCCGAGAGCCCAAGTTTGGCACAGGGTAGAATTCTGTGAACTGTATAGCATCAGGCTCTGGAGGCAGAGCTCCGCCAGCCTCCCCTAATGCCACTCCATGGGGCTTTAATGGCACCTACATTCGCTTCTGTTCCTTCTCCTTGGGTGCCAATCTCCTTGGCCCCCTTGACCCCACAGTCAACCCCAGAATCCACAGGTTGCTTGGTTCTAGTCCTGACCCAAGGACTTTGTTAAAAATCAGCAAAATGAAGGCATTCCATGCTCCCAACAACAGACTATTTCTAAAGGCATTCCAGTTTGTTACTTCTGAATTCCCAAAGCGTCCTCAAATAATGACTAACACAATGCTGCTGAGAACAAAGTTCAAGTGCAGCTACAGGCGAAGAATTCAGTCACTGGGCAAAGTTACTTCTTGTTCAAAGAGGATCATAAAATCTCTAAAGCGGAAAGGACCAAGAAGATAGGAGTCCAGCCTACTCATTTTTCAGAGGAGCAAACTAGCTCTAACAGAGTCCGCAGCTGCGGGCAATAGTGGTAGTGTAAAAGGACTCACTTGGTGTGGCCTCCCAAGTCCTGGGTTCCAGTCCCACCCCAATATTTCCACCTGCGCCTGATCTTGGGCAAGGTTTTCCAAGGCAGCTCAGCTTCCTTGCATGAATAAGAACAATAATCACTGTTTATCTTCCCCTCCGCCTTGAGAAGTTCAAACTATTGACATGATATAGGAAAGCTTTTGGTCAGTGGTAAGTGTCCGCCCTGTGCAATTACTAGTACACATCTCAGCCTAAGCTTGTGCAGACGCTCAACAGACTAACAGCCTTTGTATCGATGACCACACACTCCAATTTAGGGAAGTCAGTATGGACGAGTGAGGTTTACTGTAAAGTGTGCCCAGCTTTATGAACTGTGCTGCAAGAAGTTGTATGCAAATAAACCATATTTAAGAGGCACAGAAGAAATGGAAAAACCAACAGCAGCATGCCCCTCAATAGAATACTCCTGGAAACAAAGGAAAAAGACCACAGGTACACACCTTGGATAGATCTTGAGGGAATTATGCCGAGTTAAAAAGTCAATCTCAAGGGTTTATGACATGCTGTATGATTCCATCTCTATAACATTCTCAAAATGACAGAATTATTTTCTGATGGAGAATAAGATCGGTGGTTGCCGGGGTGGCTGGGGAGGGCGGGACTGTTAGAGGGAAGCACAAGGAGTTTCTTGGTGCTCTTCAGGCAGGTGTATACCGATGATGCTAAAGTTCACTAGAATCTACATGTGGCAAAATTTCAAAGACCTGTATACACACACACACACACACACACACACACACACACACACACACACACCAGTACAGGTGAAAACGAGATGTGATGAAGTGCCAGCAGAGGTTCCCTGGTTTTAACAATGCACTTTGGTTCTGAGAGATACTATTGTAGCAGAAAACGGGGCACTCCAGAGATTTCTGTACTATTTGTACAACTTCTTGTGAGTTTTAAGCTACTTTAAAATAAAAATGTATACTAATAGTAAAAAGAAACCACAAGGGGGCTCATTATTTCAAGAAACTCTGGGGCAGATCAGTTTATAATGCAAACAACTGTGCCCTAATTTCTGTTGATTTGGCTAATGTGGGCAAAAATATGTGTTTGATAGAAAGACGTACACCTTCCTGGTTTCTCGTATGGGTACTGGCATACAGGATTCTGAAATCTATTTTGTCACATGAACATCTGTGTTGGCCTCCCCACCACCCTGGTCCTCAGGATGTCTCACGTACAGCCCTGTATATCCCTACCTAGCACCTGCTAGAATAACACAGAAGTGCCCAGTAAGTGCATGTTGGTTATATTTTATAGATTTTGCAGGATAAAGAAAAAATTCAGATAAAAAAGAGGACTGGGTCCAGTGGTTTCCAACTTTTCTTTTTTAAGTCATCAAGGTAGTTTCACATTTAAATTTTTTATTTTTTATTTTTTTTGGTACTGGGGGTAGAACCCAGGGGCTTTTCTACGGAACTCTGCGCTATACTCCCAGACCTATTTTATACCTTATTTGGAAACAGGGTCTCACTAAGTTGCTGAGAGCCTCAGTAAGTAGCTGAGGCTGGCTTTGAACCTGTGTGATCCTCCTGTCTCAGCCTCCCAAGCGAGGGGATTACAAGCATGCGCCACCACGCCTGGCTTGACATTTAATTTTTGAAATACATCATCTTACATGTTTTAAGCATACCAAACAAACTGAACTTATAATTTAATACTTTTGAGATATGAAAAGTTATTTATCACTATTTCTTATAATTGTCATGCAGGCCTTTGGTGGCACAGACCAATCAGGGCTGGCTTGGGTTGGGGTACATGACCTTCTGGTTGGCCTTCATGTCATTCGGGATGGGGTACCCATGGCTCCTGGTAGATTTCTTTTGAAGTTTTGAAGTCAACTTCAGGATCCCACATTCCTTGTATGGGCCCCTAGGACAGAAACCTTTAGCCTACTTCTTATGTCCAAATCATGATTCAGATCTCTGTAAATGACTATTGACAGATTAACCATCTCCCCTTCTTAATCCCTAAGGCACAGAATTCTCTGAAGGGGAAAAAAAGAAGGGAGAAGGGGAAACCCCACATCTACCCTTAAAAACAAAACAAAACAAAACAAAAGCACCAATTCAAGCTGCTTCAAGACCCAACAAGCATGTTTTTTCTTTCATTTATTTCTACATCAACACTCTGAAGGATAAAGATCTTTCTCATTTCAAGAGCTGTCAATTTGCTTTAGTGCCATGTTTTTCATTTCTTTGAGGTAAAAAGGAATTACAAAGCAGGCAAATGAAATAATGTACTGCAATCTAACATATTTTGGCAATTCAAATTGGGACCAGGGAAAAAGGAAATTAAACAAGGATGCTGGGCCACAAGGCACACCTGTGTTGTACCGGCTGCCCGCCATCCTGCTGCCTTCCCTCCACTTGTCAACTTTCTAACTCAGTGAAGTCCTCAGTTCTTTGCTGCAGATGATACTATTTGCTACACTCTTAATTCAAGTCATTTAGATACGTTGTATAACACATATAATATTTTGCTTTCCAAAGCACAAAATATCTTATAGTTGCTAATAAACTGTCAGGTGCTGTTACTTTAAATAGCCCACAGACAGCAAGGAGGCCAGCAGCTGTTCCTGTGGAGTTACTACTCTTCCCCATATATGTTAGCAAAGACAAATGTTTCTGTGGGCCAGACTGCATGAGAGATCTTTACCCCACCAAGCCTAAAGTTCCATTACCAGAGAACTTAAAAATAAAGGAAACCTTAATTTCCTCCTCTCAGGGTCCCCCTGCCAATGACCATGTCCCATGAAGACTTTGGTTAATTCACTTGGATTTCTTTGTGTTTTTAATTAAATTGCTCCTCCACTGCTCAGATCTGAAATTTTTCCCTCTTTAGCTCCTGGGTTGAGCATTTTCTAAGAGAAGGGCAGGAACTTCTGGCCAAGATACCCCAGCAGAACTCCGGTCCTGTGTGGTACCCAGGAACATGCCCTTGACCTTCACAGGTAGGCCACAACATCACCACTAATTTAAAATCCAATGACAAATGGAATAATGGGCCCGTAGCATTGACTTCTGCAGAATGCAGTCTGTGTGTAGGTTGGTGACCTACTTCTGTGGTTAGAACAGACTCAATGGGAAAACACCAATGGCTCTGCCCCTCTCCAGGCAGAGTGGTGTGACATGCTTCAGAGGCTCCAGGCTGATCAGTGCTTCAGTTTCTGGTCACCAAACAAAAATGGGCTTCCAAGGACAGACGTATCCATTTGTAGGATGCAGTGGCAGGCGTACCGGCCAAGCTGGAGCTGGCTGGGGGCTGCAAAATGCTCACTCCAAATTCTACCTGATGTGCCCAGGGCCACAGCCACAGAAACACAGAACATGCCACAAGCCTATTTTTGTTGTTGTTGTTGTAGTTGTTGTTATGTGTGTGGGGGGGACTGGGGATTGAACACAGAGGGATTCTACCTTCAAGATATACCCCCAGCCCAATTTTATCTATTTGAAAACAGGGTCTTGCTAAGTTGATCATCTTACTACTTGTTGAGGTTGTCCTCAAACCTGTGATCCTCCTGTCTCAGCCCCCCAATTACTGAAATTATAGGTGTGTACCACCACACCTGGCCCACAAGCCTATTTTTTAAAAGGTATCTCTTGATGTATGTACCTGCCCCAGCCAGAGCCAGCAGCAGCTTCTGCACTGGTGTGGCTTTGTGTGGTACTGGGGACTGAACCCAAAGGTATTCTATCTCCAAACCACACCCCCTTACTTATTTTTTATTTTGAAAAAAGATTTGGTTAGGTTGCTGAGGCTGGCCTTGAACCAGCAGTCAGCTTCCTAAATACTGGGATTACAGGCATGTGCCATCATTCCCTACTCTTTCGTAGCTTTTAAAATCAGGGAGCAGGGTAGGAAGAAATAGGAGGGCTATCTAGGGATGGGGCCACCATTTCTAACACCCCTATCCCCACCCTCTGATCAAGGCCTCCTCCCACCCTGCACCATTCACACCAGCCCCCAGAGAGGTCTACAGAAAACCACCCCCCAAGAGGCTGCGAGGCCCATGGGGCTGAGATCTAGGAAAGAGAAGCCAGAAAAGCCTCATGGGACAGGGCGGTGTGATGACAAATAGCCCAATTTAAGGAAGAAGTAACAAGTGACAAACACGTGGCAGGCTCAGGACCTTTCCAAACCTGCGCTTTCTGCCTGCCATGACCCAACCGGAGAAGCAAGTGGAAGCAGATATTTAAGCCGAAACACCAAAACAGCAGTTGATGGCAGCAGAAGGAGGTGTTGGAACAAGAGAAGTGGAGAAATCACCATTTGACCCAAAGTCTTTAGAAATGCATGAAGGATGAGAAAATACTGAAAAGGCAGTGAAGGCCTTGGGAAGGTGCTTATCCATGGGGACACTGGAATTAACACTGGTGGGAGTCCACTAGGCTGGGAATGCCTTGGTCCTGGAGCTAAGGAAGAAGGAAAAGAAAACAGGGCGTCCCCGGGCCCATGCAGCAGCCTGGGACTCCAGCTTCTCTCCTTCGTGGTTCAGGTATGCAGACAGTGAGTGCTCCTTCAGAACTCTCTCCTTGCTACCCCTTTTCACTCGAGAGAAAAATATTTAAGAGAAACACTCTCCAGACGGCTGAAATTTCCCCCTCACTAGCCCGATTTAGTTATTTATCAGAATGCTTCATTGAGGTTATTTTCAGAGTTCCACATGAAATAGTAATACTTAGCACTTCCAATTCATCTTCCAAGCGGTTTTCAAATGTCAGCTCATTAATCCCCAACACCCTTGAGAAGCCGTGCTCAGCCCCATCTCTTAGACTGGGAAGACAGAGGCAGGGCTGCCCATGGTGGGTCTTGGATCCTCTCCGAACTGTCTCACCTGGACCCCAGGAACTATTCTCCCTGAAAACCACACTGTGCTTAGGATTCAAAGACTCTCATCTAATAGATGGGTTCTGGGGACAGCCCTGAGACCTCTGCTGCATCTACAACAAACACTTCATCCAGGCAGTTACACGCCTCCTCTCCTCAGCACTGGCCACCACTGGCAGGTAACCTGCAGCTCCAGGCTCCTGTCTGTCCCTCAGTCAACCTTCGGGACTCACTGGGGCATCTGTGTGCCAAGGGCTGCACTCTGTTTTCCCCACATCTGGATGGCATTTAAAACTAAAACATCACTTTCTGGGACAAGCCACAGGCTTTAGAGGAGGCCTTCTAAAGAAGGGCTTAAACTCCTCTGGGGAGGCTTTGCTTCTCTGCCTAAAAAGACACCTCCAATAGCTTCGTGGCCAGCAACAAACCTTTTAAGCCTGACTGAGGACCCACGACTTGAATCCTCAGATGGATTTTGCATTCAGCACTTTAAAATGAAATATCAGGTTCCCATCATTTGAGTCTTTACTTTGGTTGATTTTCCTGGGGGCAGAATGTCAGTGTAGATACCCTCGATCCTGGGCATTGTGGGGTCTAGAGTCTGGAAAGTCTGCCCTGGGGGAAGGCAGCAGAGGAAGGAGTGATGTGGTCACCGTGTGGTCTGGGAGGGAGTCGGGAGTCACATCAGTGCTGAACAGCACTCAGCCTATGGGAGGTTCCTTTCCAGATCTGCAGGCCAGTGACTGCCTACAGGGAGGGAAAGAGAGATGAAGAACTTGGGTGGCCGTCCTTCGACCTGGCCCGTGGTGTGCCCAAATACAGCTGCGGTTCTGAAAGGGCATTTCTGCTCCACAGTAGATCTCCACTAACTCATGAGCCACCCTGTCCCTTTATCCAGTGTCACTGGCTTGGCCTCATGTCTGCTGCACAACAAAGAGCAAATAAAATACAGCCACTGTCTTCTTGCTCTGTTAAGGAATACACCATGACGGGCACCAAATGGTCACTGTCCCCTTAGAATGAATTACTGTAGAAGGCTCTGTCTTTATTCACTGGGACTTAGAAATTGGGGTGGGAAGGATCCCCTTCTAGTCTGTTCCCAAGTCATGCAGGACAACTAGTCTTATTATTTTGTAGCCTTAGTGCATTTTGGTCCAAAAATAGCATAATCAATCTTGGCCACAAGTCATTTGGAGCCAAAGCTGGTGATGGTTTCCAAAAATCACATCCACTTTCAAAGGCCAAAGATTTATCACTAGTGAGGATATTCAGAAGAAAATGCCAGAGTCTGAATATGAGCTTACAGTGAAAGCTTTGAAAATGCTCAGAGCAAAGGCGGGATCTTTGGAGTAAGTACACAGCCTCCCACTTCGAAGAGGGCATGTTGCATTTGCAGGAATAAGCACAGGTCTTAATACATGTAATCATCTTGGGGGTCATAGGATGGACACACACACACACACACACACACACACACACACACACACACACACAGAGAGAGACAGACAGACAGACAGACAGACAGACACTGAAAAAGACTAAATCATCATAAAAGAATCTCGAAGGTGAAATCAAAGGAAGGGAAACAGAAAAGGATCCTCTACAGCCTAATACCAAATATCTGTAAGAACATATTACCATCTCAGTGTACAACAAAATTAGCATTTCCAAGATGTAGCTACAGAGTAGCAGGGGGTTTGTGGGTCTGGGCCAGATTGGAAGTTGTTTGAAGATCACTCCACAGATTCCCCTGGCCCCAACATCCACATTTCCACACATTTATTAGCTGTCAGAAATCTGCCTTCACAAGATTTAAGTCTCTCCCTTCCCAAGACACTGGGGTCTCACCCTCGTCATCTCAACAATCCGTATGTGGAAGACACAGAAAGATTTCTCCCTCAACTGGCACAAAAACAGGCTCCAGCTTTGCTTAACTCTAATCAAACAGGCTGAACACATCCAGATGTCCAAAAAGCTCTGGGAAATGAGGCAGACCTCCTCAAAGCACACGGTCCCCCAAATGTCCAGGGAACACCTCTTGATGCAAAATGGCTACTCTTGTGGACAGGGAAAGGACCACAAAACTCCCAGGGAATCAGCACCAGCACCAAACCTGAGAGTGTACCCACAGCCAGAGAAAGGAGCGATGACGATGTTTATCCACTTGTGAGACATCTGGAAAATGAAGGAGGCCACAAGCCATCTTTATCACATCTCTGTGCATACAAATACACAACGGAAAATTACAGGTCCCTCTCATCTACCAAATGAGCCGTAATAACCCCACAGGTTTTCTTGAGTCCTTAAGACATTCCTCCTTGTGAATTTATCACAAGAGAGAAGCACAGGACCACGGGACCGACAAAGCGAAAGAAAGACAAGTGGGTGCCTTTCAAAGGGAAGGAACACGGGCACTGGAGCTCTGATTGTGTCTAATTGGCCTGTCGGGGTCTTGTCCATAAAGACCCAGGTGAAGCTCTCTGAAAAGAAAACGTCCAACCTCGGCGTGCCCCAGAGATATCTAAGGCTTTCCCACTGTCTTTAGCAAGTGCCTGCTGGGTAAGTGTGTAGATAAGACGAGTATTACATTATGATGTTTTCTCATGCATGAAAGTCTATTTTAAAGAGAGTCGGAGGGGGAGGGGGTGCAGGAAGGGAGTTGTGGACCAAGGAGAGGAGGTAAAAAGGAACACTGCTTTATTTAGAAAAGTCTCAGCCACAGAATAAAACTGTTCTTTAACTGCAAAGGAAAACTCATTAAAGTTTCTCTTTGGTTCCAGAGAAAGAAATATACGGCCACCGAGCCTCGGAGAAACTGCTTTTATGTCCTACATGCCTGTCACCTTGTACCCTTCACCCTACCTGAGCTTACAAACTCATGAATAAATATATGACACCCTCCCAACCAAGGTGCCACTCGACCAGACCAAGTAACTCCCAACGTAGCCTTTGCTTTAAATCTTACTCCTCTGGGGCTTCCGCCTCCCCTTGCAAATGAGTGAGCATCCTACAAAAGTAGCTGTGCAAACATCTGTTAAAGCAAGTCTGGGGAGGCAGTCTTTTGGAAAGCGAGGAATATATGACTATGTTACAGAATGACAGTTTACCTCATTCCATTGTTCAGGGAAGTCTGAAAGGCCCCACCCCCTTTCTAATTAATAAAGACAAATCAGAGTTTATCCCAAATCCCAACCTCCTTCATGCCCACACTCTTGTTCCCAGGGTTTCTAAGCACTAGGTGCTCGGTTCCCCTCTCTGTAATTTTCCTCAGTTTCCTTTTCTTCTCCTACCCCATATATTTCAAGCTGCCATGCATCCTGCCCTATCAGCTGCCCTCTGTTTCCTTCTGAGTCCTATTCCACAAGTACAAAGCTTCCCCAGCCACTCACCTCTGCGGGCTCCTGCCATTCCTGCGTCCAGGGCAACAGCCTCACTTCCCTGCCACTGGTCTCCTGCCCTGTGGATATCCTGGGACCTCAAACTCCAACATGTCCCGCAGCTCTCCCCAGCTCCATTTCCTCCACCGTCTGTGGGCTGAGAATCTGACACCCTTGCAGTCTCCTTTCACCTGCGGTTTTCAGGCTAATGATTTCAGTTACCCACAGTAGTCATTAATCCAAAAATATTCAATGGAAAATTCCAGAAACAAACATTTTATCAGTTTTATTTTTTATTTATTTTTTATTTTTGGTGGTACTAGGGGTGGAATCCAGAGGCTTTCTATCTCTGGGGTATACTCCCAGACCTATTTAATATTTTATTTGGAAACAGGGTCTCACTAAGTTGCTCAGAGCCTCACTAAGTAGCTGAGGCTGGCTTTGAACCTGTGCGATCCTCCTGTCTCAGCCTCCCAGGCGCGGGGATTACAAGCGTGCGCCACCACGTCCGGCTTCATCAGTTTTAAATTGAGAGCCATTCTGCATAGCAAGATGAAATCCAGCACCATCCTGCCTGGGATGTGAATCACCCCTTTGTCTAGCATATCCACACTATATAGGCTACCCGTCCATTAATAGCGTCTCCATTATTATTAGGTCCACTGTCATGGTATCCCAGTGTTTGTGTTCAGATCACCCTTATTTTACTTAATGATAGCCCCAAAGCACCACAACAGTGATACCAGCAATTCAGATACACCAACATGAAACCATAAATGGCTTCCTTTAAGTTAAAAGGTAAAGGTTCTTCACTTGATAAGGAAAAATAAAAACTGATATGATGAGATTGCTAAGACACACAGTAAGAAAGCATGTTCTAATCAAGATTTGTGAAGGAGGAAGAAATGTCTGCTACTTTTGCCTTCATACTTTGTTCCCAAACTGCAAAAGTTATGCCACAGTACACAGTAAGTACTGAGGATGGAAAAGACATTGAGTCTGTACATGGGGAAAAATGGTGCATATGGAGTTTGGAACTACTGGTCATTTTAGTGACAGGGGTCATGGAATGTATCCTTCCTTTATTTGCCTTTACTGTGTCATGGGCTCTTAGTTTCGGGACTGTGTCGCTGTTTCTGGACCTCATGGTAGGTGACTTTGTTGGGATCACCGATCTCAGTGGGTCCTACTCAGTGCTTGCTGGCTACTCTTCCTGAAGGACTACTGTGAACCTGCCATATCTCTACTATGCATAGCCCAAGGCACGCTGTACTGACCTGCCTTCCAGCCCCATGCTTCTCTGTTCCCTCAGATGCATACCCCTTGGTCCAGTCTACTAGTCAGTTGCACTCTGCACCTTCTATCTATGGGAAACATGCCTTTGTCCAACCTCCACAGTGGAGGAAACAGGAAAGAACACATGGAAATCCAGGAGGAGAATGCCAGGGTGTCTGCTCCAGTAGCTATCTTGTGCACCCATGATGGCTGGCCATGTAGTCTTGGGAGTGAGCAACAAGGAGGCTGGAAGTGAGACCACAGTGCTGGCGGGCATTGTGCAGGAAGCTGCAGGATGAGAGTGACATCCAGGCACCGGCTGCCCGTATATGTCACGAAGGAAAAGATCTGAGAAGGAGAAACCAAACTCTGGGAAATTCAAGGGGTCAGAGCCACCATCACAGAAGAGAAATGTTCCATATAAAAACCTCTCTCCCAGCCAGGCGTGGTGGCGCACGCTTGAAATCCCCGCGCTTGGGAGGCTGAGACTCCCAAGCATCACACAGGTTCGAAGCCAGCCTCAGCTACTTAAGTGAGGCTCTCAGCAACTTAGTAAGACCCTATTTCAAAATAAAATATAAAAAACAATAGGTCTGGGAGTATACCCCGGAAGTAGAAAGCCTCTGGGTTCTACTCCAGTACCACAATAAATAAATAAATAAATAAATAAATAAATAAATAAATCCTCTCTCCCTAAACCATCAGCACCTGTGAACAGGAACCACAGTGCTCGCCTCCTCTGACCCTGACCACAGACTAAAGGTTCAATGACCCACCCTCCTCTTTCTTTCTTTCTTTCTTTCTTTCTTTCTTTCTTTCTTTCTGTATTGGGGATTCAGCCCAGGGGGATTCTACCTCTGATTATATACCCCCAGCCGTATTTTGTATTATTTATTTTGAAACAGGGTCTCCCTAAGTTGAGGAGGGCCTAACTAACTGAGACTGGCCGCAAACCTGTGATCCTCCTGTCTTAGCCTCCCAAATACTGGGATTGGAAGCATGCACTACCATACCTGGCTTCAATGACTATTTTTTGACAGACTGATAACGGGCAGCTCTGGTAGACTCAGCAACTGCACTGGAGCTTAAAAGACCCAAGACTCTTACTGATGTGCAGAGTGACCTTGGTCTAGTTGACGAATATACCATGCTCAATCTCTCATAAAGGAGCTCTTGCAAAACATTTTGTTAATATGTCTATGCAAGCAGAAACTGCCATTGAACTAAAAGAAAACACAAATCCCCATTATTTACATTTCAGTTTTTACCTTTTAATTTTTCCTAGCACTGTGTGTGATAACATCTTTAATAAAAATAATGTAGGAAAAATATAGTAAATAATAGTTACTAAAATAATTCACAACTCTTTATGCCCTGAATTACTGAGACTTCATTCCCAAGAATGTAACATTACATTCTGACTCCTAGTCAGCTCTCTTTGATTTCCTTGGACTCACATCAGTCTCTAAGCCACCTCTGAACTGTGATTTACATGACAGCTTGGGAAAAGCCAATTGGGGACAATCAATGGAACAGACGGAGACAGGCCTGGTAGATGTGCATGAATTAAAAGGAAAACTCCATTGTAATAGGAACAAGATTCTAATCACTACACCTAATTACAAAGAGGAGTAAATCACTGAAAAAAGTTTAAGTGTCTCACACAGAACAAACAAAGCAATTAGTCATAAGCAGAAGCTCAGGTTTGGGTGAATAAGCTGGAACTCAGACCCGAACCCAGCAGTGCACCTGCTCCAAATCAACCTCAGGGCCAGGGAGGGTGGGCTAGAAGGTTGAGACAGAGCCCGAGCAAGTAACATTGCTCGGGAAGGATAGGCGATGGGCTCTAAAACATGCACATCTGTACACACACAGCCTTATCAGAACCTTCTGACCACAGCAGTGACCTAGCCTTAGGTGCTGGGGCACAGACCTTCCCAATAGTAAGAGCTAATTGTCATTACACAATTACTGCATAACTGACACTGGGCTAAGTATCTTACAATGTTATCTTGCTCAATTGTCACATTATACCTTCAGGGGAAACTCTATGATCATCACCTGAGTTTACAAATGGGGAAACTGAGTGATTTGGCTACACTCACCCCACTTATAAAAAGTAGTCTATATTTAAACCCAGCTGTGGACTTCAGAGGCTGTGCTCTTGAACACTAAACCATGTCGCCTATAAAATAGGCAAAGTGATGCTGATGCCTCACCTAATGTGGTGAAGACCCCAGTGCTGAATGAGAGGTGCCTGGTGCACATATACCAGTCCATCAGTGGTAACCTGGTCCCCAGCCCTCTGCCTATGGGCTGCTCCTGCTCTCTCCCAGCCAAGTCTCATTCCCAAACGGCTCTTGGAGAGTATCAAAGCTCACTGGCCTCTCTGTGCCTTGTACTCTGCACCTGTCTGTAATCTGGAAGAACAGGATACCTCTAGAAACTGTCCATACAAACTGGAGGCGAGTTCAGAGGGCCACTCACAGCTGTCTCTACAGGAAACTCTGGAACTGAAAGAGGCCTGCAGTAAATGTCAGCCCTGCAGGGGCAGGCAGCAACCAGTTACTTTAAATGTACCATGAGATACAGAACAAGAAATCCAAGCCACACGATGATTGGTGTAAGGCTGGCCTTCTCGAGGGGTCTGTAAAGAAAAGCTCCTGGAGCAGTGGATATTCTGGTCTGTCTTACTGCCAAATGCCAAGCTCAGGTTCACCCTGACAGCAGTGAGGGGGACAAAATCAGCAAACATACACAATGTCCACCTGGCTGTTCCAACAAACCTTCAGGACCATGGTGGAATCTGTTTCAGGCACTGGGAAGTACAGCAGACTTGGAAAGATCTTTCTATGAACACAGTGCACAGAATACACGGGAACTGGGGTAGTCCCCTGGGGGCTGAGTCATCAGGGCCTCACATGGAGATAGGATGGTGGAGGGGACATGAGATCCTGGTTAACGGGGCTTCCTCCCTCAACCTAAATTTTAAGATAAAACCAGAACTCCTGGCTGAGTGTGTATGGCTGCAAACACATAAAAGCAAGTTTGCTTTTGACCAACCTGGCAGAGAGCTGTGCTCGGCACAGGGCAGGCTGCTGTGGAGTCATCGGCTAGCAGCTCCTCCCTGCCAAGACCTACAGCAGCCAACTCAGACATGGCAAGCGGCAAGGGCTCAGGCCCCGGGGTCACAGAGACCAGGCTTTGCATGCAGTTCTCTGGAACCACACAGTGACCTTGGGCAGGTGATAGGATAGAACAAGTAACTTAACCCTTGAGACCAGTTAACAGAGCATTCTTTAAAAGGAAACAAAGTGAGATTGAGTGAGATTCTGCCTACGGAGCATGCACACACAGGGAAACACACCAAACAGTAGCTTCTAATGGTGATGCAACTGCTACCAACAACAGTGGTCCATCTTTTTATTCAAAGGCCACAGTGGAGCCTGCCTTTTGTTGACTGCCCTCACCTTCAGAACTGACAGGACAGTCTGGGTAAAGCCTGGTCACTACATGCCCTCTGAATATCCATGTGGCCTTTCTCACCTTGAAGTGGCTGCCAAAGTGCCAGCTGCTCTCCCAAGAGGGCACCTGCTACCTTCTTTCTCCAGGCACCCCTCCTTCAACTCTGCCTGGCTCCTACCCTGCACCCAAGAGCCTGTGGAAGAGGAAAGAGGTACAGCTCTTCTCAAACAGTGTTGGAAAGAGAGCTCCAGATAAAGGTGCTGAGTCCCACCACTCCCAAATGTTACCTGGACTAACTAATGAGTACTGCCTGTCCCCATGTCCTTCAGGCAACCCGGAGGGGTTGGCAGCTGAAGGTGGGTTCAAATAACCACTTAGTAACTGAGTGACCTCGGCAACTACCCTCTTGCTTCACTATTCCAGTGGTGCTAACATCTCCTATCCCCCCTAAGTGTGCCTGAGGTGACCATATGTGGCAGACTGGATTTTCCAAAAATGGTCACAGCTCCCCCTGTACCCCACATGCTGTCTACAATGTGACCTTGATGGGCCTCCAATCCAGAGGTGAGATCTATGTCACCTTCCCTTCGTTTCCACTGAGTCTGAGATTCACTTGCATTGTATGGCTTTCCAGGCTAGGTCTATAAAGGTGATGATATGTCTCTCTGGTGGTGGGGACATTTGTGCCAAAGCCCTAGCTGCTTTCTAAGGGGTCTGCCTGCCCCAAGGCTGCCATATTTTAAGGAAGCTCAAGTCAGCTTTTGCAGACAGACCTGAGCTGTAAAGCAGTCCCGAGACCACACCAGGAAAGGGATGTTGGCCAGCCCTCTGCTTCACTACTCTGGCTATTGTCTCGCAGTGACCTCAAGAGATGCTCCTGGCCAGGTCCACCAACTGAGCCACTCCCAGATTCCTGTCCACAGAAACCACCAGTGATAAGAGAATGATTGTCGTTCCAAGCCAACAAGTTTTCAGATGATGGAAGCATCAACAGATCACTGGAACACCATGTACATAAAAACAAACTGTAAACTGATGGGAAAATATGAAGAGCTATGAATGCTATCATTAGTTTTGTGATTATTTCCTCTTTATATCTGACCTTGATTTTATCTTTAGAACAGTATGTATGTTGGGAATGAGATCAGGAGAACACATATTTACCCTTAGTCTTTGAAAAGAAGTGCCTTCAACTCTGCCTGGCTCTTCCCCTGTACCCAAATGAATGCTGTCAATATGCAAAATGACTGTCCCTTTCTTTTGGTACTGGGGATTTTACTTATAGGCATTTTATCTCTGAGCTGTACCCTTAATCTTATGTTTTTATTTTGAAACAGGGTCTTGCTAAGTTGCTGAAGCTGGCCTTGAACCTGTAATGCTCCTATTGCTGCTTCCCAAGTATTGGGACAACAGGTGTTCACCACCATGCCTGTCAGCTAAATGACATCTTCATGAATCAGTAGCATCCTTCTTGTGTAATTTTCTGTGCTGCTAGGGATAGAACCCACAGCCTCATATATGCTAGGCAAGTGCTCTCTCTACCACTGAGCTATATACTCCCTAGCCCATGGGGCATCCTTCAGAAACAAAAGTTCCATGAACTAATTAAAAAGTGACTTGCAAACAGAGGCTCTCCCCCAAGAAGGCTAAGTTAGTTCTATGCAAAGATCCTCAAAACCCTGCTATGTTGTATGTGGCAAGGAAGCTGATTTCCCTTGTAGCACAAGAACCTACCTTATCCACCCAGGGGGAACGCAGGGGGAAGAGGAGACTCACCGCAGGAACACAAGAACCAACCCATGGAGCCTGGCCTCCCAGGCCACACCTTGGCACCAGGGTGAGGGAGATGTTCTCCATTAACCACAGGGCACTTGTGCCTGGGGTGGCCACGTGCCTCCCACCTCAAAACCACAGCTTTCACATCCTCATTGCTGCCGTCCCTGGGAGCAAATTGAGATCGCAAGGCCGTCAGCGGCCTAGGCGCTCATCATCTTGACAGATACTTAGCTATTCATTTAAAAACAAGCGAGAGAACAAGCGTCAGCTGTATTTTTTAATTACTCCTGGATAGGACTGGGACTGCTTTGGCATAATTGGGGTATTGAGATTTTTTTTTCCCCTTTGAAGGCCTTGTTGCAGTAAGAAAAATACTGTGTTTATTCTAATTAAAACCAACCCTTGTTTTTAAATCATCTTAGCAATGGGAAGGCAAAGGGTGACATTTACTTTGTAGTGGGCAGTGGGAGTTAAGAGCCACTGGGGCCAGCTCTACTATGAAAGCATGTTCTTCCTTGGGCATAACCGTCTTACTTCAAGTATCAGTTCTCTCATTTATAGTAAGAGACATGAAGAAAATTCCACATGCTCCCTTTGGTTATGATCTGTGGTCACTGCTTTCACTTCCTGTCCCTCCGGCCTGGTGGGGTACAGCATACCAACAAGCTCCCTTGGTATGCAAAGTATGTCAGGACACGTGGTATGCACTGGCTTCCTTGGGGATGCCAGGGGTGGGGCTATCTGCAGCTGTCTGGGCTGCACCAAACCACGCACGGCCATGTGAACCACACTTGTTGAATGTTCAGCCCCAGGCTGTCCTTCCAGAGAGCATGATGCAGTAGTTCTGGGGTGGGGACCAGGAATCTTCAGTTTGGATAAGGGCCCAAAGTTATCCCTGATAAAGATATTCAGAAGGTCAAACCTTGAAAAGTAAATGCTGGCTGAAATGCATGACCTTCCGACACAGAATGAGTCTCAAATCCAGTCCTCTGACTTCCTGGCCACATAGCTTTCTTTGAACGTGGTACTCCACCTTCCTATGCCTCTCTGTCCCTGGCTGCAGAGGACAACTATGCCAAATCTCTCATCCACTTCCTGCCACATACAGCTGCCTGGCAGACCATGCCCTTTCCTTGCTTTAGAGGCAGGGCAACTTGGACTGGCTTTTAAAAGAGCTCCAGCATGACCACCTCTCAGAAGACAAGTCTGGCAAAAAAAAAAAAAAAAAAAAAGCTACATTAAAAAGTGCCCAACCTACGTCTCCATCAACAGATGAATGGATTGCAAAATTATGGGAAATACACACAATGGAATTCTACTCAGCAATAAAGAAGAACAAAATCATGTCATTCACAAGAAGATGGAAGGACCCGGAGAACATTATGTTAAGTGAGATCAGCCAAGCACAGAAAGAGAAGGGACTTATGTTTTCTCTAATATGCTCAAACTAGGGAGCATTAGGGAAACCAGAGGGACTCCAGATAATGGAGGGGAAACCTCAGCAAAGCTAGAAAGAAAGGGTAGGAGAGGAAAAAGGCTGAGGTTGATTAATGGAGGAGCTAAATTCGAATGTGTTTGTAAGTGTGAATGTAGCATGGTCAACCTGGACATCCATTGTTGGGAGGGGAAGGAAGGGGAAGTGGGGGAGGGGGGACACCAAGTACTGTGTATTGAATGTATGCCATTATCAATATGATCCACATTATGATATGACTCTACAGTGTACCAATATAAATAAATAAATAACAAAAAAATAAAAAGTGCCCAGTGAAAACACTCTGACCACTAAAAATGGTCACATCTCTCATGGTTAATAGTAAAGGTGAAGGTGACAGCTGAATTTAGCTTCCAACAAAACAGGTAAATGAACACCTGGTGGTAGATAATGCAATAACGAAAATGGTGGTCATAAAATAAGCATTTCTAAAAGCCTTTGGATGCCCCACCCTATTCAGGTCTGGAGCTATTCCTACCATGGCCCTTCAGACTTGACCCCAGAAAAATGTGAGGGCCCTGACTGATGAGGAAGGAGGACTCCTGGAGCTCCTGGCCCCCAGGCTGCTGCACTCTGTCCTCTGGGGGCAGACAGGGAAGCAGTTTACCTGAGTTCTATGCACAGCCAGATGCCTGCGCTCACCACAGCTGGGCTCTAGGACCAAATGGCTAACAGAGCACATCAGCTGGCCTCCTCAGCTTGTCAGAACAATTAGCTCTGGGAGGAGGCCAGCACTGGGCCAAGAAAATGCAGTTGGTTTCAACCTGTTCATCTACCTCATGGGTGGGTGATGATGGGCCAGGAGGGCAGGGGCCTGAATGGGGACAATGACGAGGCAAGTGGTGGGACATGGGAGTCACTAACAACGTCTGGCAGAAACACTGCGCCTCAGAAGCATCGCATAATCACAGATAGGCAAAGTCCCACTTTCCGTGGTTCTGCAGGACAGGCGGGCAGGCAGCAGCAAAGTGCTCAGGAGAAAGGGTGGGAGACGGGTATCCCTGGGTGACTGACAAGCCGGCCCTCCCTCACTTCTACTCTGCTCTAGTAACTACCCGTATTATGCTGAAATGACACCAGCGACAATAATTAAGCCCAGATCTCTGTGGATCGTTCACAGTGATAATTCCACCTTTGTAATTCAGCTTCAGATAAACCCCTTTTGTTCTGCCTTATAACACAGATTCTAGTATCATTCAAGTATATTAACTGTAGCCTATTACTGTCACAAAAAATGCTCCCTGAGCCATAGCAAAAGACTCCCTAGACAAAACTTTATGTCATGTTAATCCAAGCTTTAATAACTATGAGGATATATAACTGTATTCTAATTGTGCTCCGCATTCCTGCATACAAAAACAGAAGATATCAAAAATGACAGCCACAGATCTCTTCAAATAAAAAAGCACTAATTCCCCACTCTGAGCACTGTGATGCGGGTGATGGGATACAAGCTTATCGGAGGAAAGGAGACGTGGGGCTGTGAGAGTTGGGGAAGACACTGGGGCTAGGGTGGGACCTCGGGAAAAACAAGGCCACCGAAGCTGAAGGCTAGGCTGCAGAAGACAGAAGAGCTGACTTGAGGACTTAGCAACGGGGGCTGTGACCTGTCTCAAGAGCGCAAGTAGAGGAACAGAGGCAGCTGCCGAGACAGGTGCAGACACCAATATGGTGGGTGACCTTGGCCACGCGGGTTCCACTCATGAGGCCTCTCTAAAAGGACAGCCACAGGTTGGACCTACTTGTACATCTGGCAGAGCTCGCTGTGTCCTCCTCAGAGCCCTCTCCACAGCCCACCCTGCCTAACTGATGAAACCTGCAACCTCCAGGCTCATCTTGACTAACCCATGTAAAGTTGTAGCCCTGAGCCTCACGCTGACCAACTGATATAAAACCACAACCCACTCAGGGCTCCAAATCGCCTTCTCCCCGCCACACAGTTCATCCCTTTAAATGGTTCTCACCATTTTCTGATGGGTGGTGTCATTTACTTATTATAATATATTCTGCTTATCATATGTTCCCTTCACTAGAATCTAGCTCTGATAAGGACTAGGATTTGCTTCTGTTCTGCTCACTGACTTATCCCTGGTGTCCAGCATGGAATCTGGCAAATAACTTTTGCTCAAGGTTTGCTGAGTGCCGAAGTGGCACTGTCACAGTCCAGGTGAGTGGCCTGGGACAAGATTCTCCAATTTGTTGAGCCTCAGTTTCCTCAAACAGAGGGAAAAAGAAACACATACCTACTTCCCAGTGTTGCCAAGAGGAGAAAATTAGAGGCAGATATAAGAACATCTAGAAAGGTGCCTGGTGCTTGGAGCAGGTTATGCTGTGGAGAAACACATTCCTCCAGAAGCTACGGGTGAATGCCACTGCTCGGACCAAAGGCAGGTCCTTATGCAGTCACTGTCCTCACAACCGTCACAGCAGTCCCTCCGCAAGAACACCCGCCTTCTACCTCTCCAACCCACAACGTACGCCCTGGCACCAGAAAAGACCTGAATCTACCAGGTGTTCCTTGTGGGATGCTGTTATATCATGGAGACTTCTGCCATGGAAGGCTTGAAGCCCTAAAGCTATTTGGATTCATCAGAAACCTCACAGTCACTTTTTCTATAAAACCAGACACTGTATTTTATTGGGTCTCCCTTACCACAGGTGGTGTGAGCAAAACGAAGTGAATAGACACTGGCAGAAGAGCCAGTGCTCTTTGTTGTTTGGCCTCTGAGAGCCTTGATTTTCTTGCCTGGGAAAAGGGTGTAATAACCCCGGCTGCCTTACCACCAGAAATGTGCATGAAGACCACATGTGCTGGTAGAGGCTTCTGCTCACTAACAGTGACCAGAGAGACAATCGTGGCAGCTAAAAGCCCTCAGTTCATGGTGTGGAGACGTGGTGTAGGGGCCAGCTCTCAGGCTCATGCAGGCTGCTTACCTCCGGCACAGGGCTGGCATTTCCATCTGTGTAATGAGGATGAAGAGCTCCCTGCCCTACCCACCTCATGGTGCTGGATGGAGCAGGGCAGGGACTTTCAGAGTGATGGGCAAGCAATAAGGGTGCATGAAAAGGCCCCCAAAGGTAGAACAGGAGTGGTTATCTCCTAATGAGGTCTGGCAGGGGGAGAGGGTTTTAAAAACACTGTCCACAGACAGATGAGGAGGTCCTGCCCCTCTGGGAGACATGATCTTGTCAGTTCAAGGTGCTTTCCCACCCGACCTGTGATCCTGAATGCCCTCTTCTGGTGGCAGGAACTTAAGAGAGCAAGAGAGCAGAAATCTCCTCAGTATGCTATGACCCAAACCAAGACATGCACTGGTACCCAAGTCTTCACTGGGCAAGTACTCTCTCCTGCCAAGGGTTCTTACTGAGGTCTAAACAGCTGCCTCTTTATTCATATTCTCTCTGCACTTAACCACCAAAGAATAAAAGCATCCGGAGGTGCCAAATACAGGCAAGGATTTCATTCATCTTTTCCTTCCTTTTTGCTATAGATCAAGTATGCAACCAGATTTTATCATGAGACAGATAGAAGTCCTCAGTGTAACAGCAATCATTCCTTTTTCCTCTTTTCTGACAGATGCAGATGACATAAGCACCAGGAGCTTCCTCACCCCAAACTCCTGAAAGGCAAGTAGCTACAGGCAGGGAATGGGAGAAAGATGGCTGCTCTCCGGGTCTCCGAGGTGCCCACCTGTCTTCAGTGCCTGCTGGCTGGAGCTGGGGATTTTTGGGGACGATAGAGATGAGCATCTGGGAATGCATGATAGATTTCCTCTTTTAAAATAAGACCCTGAGTTCTCTCAGCATCAACAAGGTCTACAGTGGGCTCCATTTCTCTGTTCCTTCAACCCTGGATCACACACCTCCCTCCCCCTTTTCTTCCTTTCCCTCTCTAGTAGTGGTGATTGAACCCAGGGGTGCTCCATCTTGTCACTGAGCTATATCCCCAGCCCTATTTTAACTTTTTATTTTGAAACAGGATCTCACTAGGTTGCTGAGAATGTTGCTGATTTGCTGAGGCTGGTCTCTAACCTGTGATCCTCTTATCTCGGCCTCCCAATACTGAGATTACAGGTGTGCCCCATCACACCTGGTTTGGATCCATCTCATTTAAATTAATTTCTCAGCTCCTTAGACAACTGATGGAAAATGAAAAAACAAAACAAAGATCTTCCCCTAAAGACTAAGAATTTAATTGGACCTTCCTCCTCCTCATAGACAGGGTGGACATGTTAAACAACAGGAAAGAGGACCATTAAAGCTGCTGCAATTACTTCAGTGCCTATCAAAACTCTTTTCCCCTTGCCTATCCAGCACTGGCTGCCACGGACTTAGCTGAGAACCCTTAGTATTGATTAGGTCAAAAACTACGAAGTTTATTTCCTGATTTCTTGACCTTAAAGAGTCCCAGAGGACTTACCCAATACTCTAATGCCACTGTGAAAATAACTGTGGGGAAGGAAGATACTGGGTAATTTATACTCTTCCGATTCTCACTTGTCCATCACCTCACATGGTCCTGAAGAATGTCTCAAACATTCTTCCCCCATATTTCAAGGGGATTGCTGAGACCCTGACAACAGGACACCGCCTCACATTACTGGAGAAATCCTGTTGGGAATTACAAATGAAGGACTTAAGTGATTCAGAACATTATAAATCAGACACTATCTTTTTCATCTCTGGTAATATGTGAACTCCAGGCATTTCAAAAAACAGAAAAAGAAGAAAGAAAAACCTTTAATCACAACTGATTTCAGTGGTTTGGGGAGCAAATTAAAACACTAATACAATACTCAGAGAAAGAAAATAAGTTTTACAAGAGCAAAATGGTGACTTTTGGGGCAATGCTCATCTTCCTTCTGGCTGGCACTGTGAATTCATCGCCTGGGAGGAATCCAGAGGCAAAGCTGCCAGGTCAGCAAGGCTGAGTGAGCGGTGGCTTCATATGTGGTCATTAGATGAATGGTGAACGAAACCTCTGCCATCATTACGGTGCTGGCCTGCCTCCTGCCAGAATGATCAGTGATCCCTGAACTAGAAGGGAAGACTGCAGTCCCCAATGGTCTCTGCCTCCCCCCAAATACACATCTTCTCTGTTAGGCACAGGCCCAAGTCCACCCTCGTCTGACCCCAACCCTCCTGGAGAGGCCCTCAAAGGACAACACTTCTGGCAGCCAGGGCTCTGCATTAAGAGATGTGCCACACCTACATTCAATTTACTGGGGGCTCAGTGTTGGCCAGGGACATGGACCCGAGTCTTGTCTCCTCTTTGCTCCAAGTGATCTCTTCCACTGCTTTCTGGCACCTCTGGCACCCATAATTGCAAACCCTGCTTTGTCCAACTCCCCTGCTCAGCTCTGTGCCTGAGCATGGTGTCAGGTCTTAGGTTAGGCAGGAGAATAAGCTGCAAGAAGGCTCGAGGTCTCCAGGGTAAGCCTTTTATCTTGCACCAGGACAGCCATAGGCTGTGAGCTGATGGCCCCTCCCACCATGAAAGCCTGGCCAGTTGCTTAGCCATCACTGCCACCCGACACCATGGCTCCAAAGAGTCTAAGCCTTTCTAAGTGACCTTTCTAAGTTCACTTTCTAAGCCTTTCTAAGTCCTAAGCGGCTGGTACTGGCTAAGGGGAAAACCAACCATACAGGGAAAGAAGGGGTGTGGAGCTGGGGAAGATGCGAGCAGCCTCCAGCCCCCAGGAGTCTTGGCCACTCAGAGCAGCCCACAAGTGTGAAACTGTAACCACTAGGCATGGTGGCGCACACTTGTAATCCCAGCATTGAGGAGGTGGAGACTGAAGGATCACGGTTCATGGACAGCCTCAGTTACTTAGTGAGGCCCTTCGCAACTCAGTGAGACCCTGTTTCAAAAAATAAAAGACTCAAAAATAGGGCTGGGGATATAACTAGGAGGTACAATGCCCCTGGGTTCCATCTCCAGTTCCGGGGTGGGGGGGGAGTGAAACTGGAAATGGGGGCACGTTGATATGTTTAACCAAGGTTCTTTGGGGTTGTGCCCATTTTTATCCCAGAGAAATAAACACCAGGGGCCCCTCAACAAGATATTGGTCACTTCTGGACTGAAGACATCTTGAAACATAAGTCATGGCTTCTACTCCAAATTTGTCTCCTTTGGGCAAGGGCGATCTTTGCCTTGGGAACCGGGGCACATGAGCAAAACCAACCTAGCCACTGTCCCTCCGTGCTCACTTACCACTCACAAGGCCACCCCAAGGGAGGATGGCTTTCAAAGCTGAGGCTCTGAAATTACTTACGTAACCCCCAAACTCTCCAGGCTCTAATTGGAGGGTGCCTAGAATTCTTCCCAGAAAAGACCTGAGAAACTGAAATAAAGCACCTGCCAAAGATAAGCAATTTGGCCTGGTGGCCATCCCAAGACACCTGGCAATTTTCATCAGGTGTCAGTAGTAGGTCTAAACATACTAAGCTTAAAAGAACAAAGGTGAGGTCTCTAGGGTGCCTGAAATGAAGGTCTGTTGCTAAATATTCTAAACAAATAAAAGAAAGCACTAGCCTTTGTTGAGTGCCAGGAATTTCACACACATCACACACCATTTCATGTACAGTTCTGCACCAATTCTTCTACATTCACTTGGTGATCCCTACTTTTCAGGTGAGAAGATCACAGTTCAGGGAGATGAAAGGGCCTGCCCAGGGACGCCAAGTCCATGTTCCTTCTGCCTCAGGTCACCCTTAACAGACACTTGCTTTCCCAGAGGTGGAGGCCAGGAGTGGTTCCATTAGAATTTAAAGCAAACACAATTCGTTTCTGAGGTTTCATTGCCTCAGAACATTCCAGTCCTCCTGCTCACCCCAATTCCTCTCCCTCAGTCTGCAGTGCCCACTTGGGCCACCACACTCAGGTGCCGAGACTTCCAAGAGGGTCCACTTGATGCTTTTCTTCTTTCCCAAGATCTGTTAGCAGAGGCCAGCAGTTTTCTGGGCCCCCTATTCCACTGGCTATGGTCTCCTATTCCTCAAGGGCCCAAGGTGAACACAATTAGGATGGGTAGTGACCAGGAGGAGGATCACATAGTGAGGAGATAGAAAGGCAGATAGGGAAGAGGGCTTGGTAGAAAAAAATTAATTTCCTGAGGGGCGAGGGGCCAAGGTTCAGAGATTAGAAGGACCAAAGCTTCACAAAACCATTTGGTTACTAATCAACAAACCCAGGAGACATCACTGGAGCAAGTCTGACACTTTACTGAAAGGAGACTCTTCAAAGGACTTGCAAATACCCTATGCAAATTTTGAGAGCTGCTTCCTAAAATTCCCAGGATCCCAAACTCACCACAACCAACAGAGGACAAGCAGACATCAGCAAAAGCTCAGACCAGCTACCAAACTGGGTTTTTCCTCTTGGGGACCCCCCTCCCCTTTGGGAAGCGTTTCTTTCTCTCCCTCTCCCTCTCCCTCTCTCACAGTTTGTGTTAGCCTTAAGAGAAGGTTGAGTGCAATTGAGGGCACGTGGCTTGGGCTACTCTCAGGTAGTAACCTGAAGGCCTCTGCTGGACATCAAGGCCGACCAGGGCCCCTAGGGGTGACCTGCACCTCCTTTCTGGCAGATCGCGTGGACTTTGGAAGAAAGCAGCCTGTAATTGAAGGCATTCAGCTTGGGCTACTCCCAAGTATTGTCCTGAAGACAGCTGCTGGACACCAGAGTTCCTATCGCCCCTTTGGGGCGTTCAGCCATCTTTCCTTATTCCCTGGCTGCTTCCAATAAATCACTTACTCCCCTTCCTGTGGTCTACGGGTGTCATTCTTCACTCACCGTAGATAAGAACCCAGTAAGGAAACGCCGAGTTTCTTCTCAAGAAACTCTGTTTCATCTCTGATGAAACACCAGGTTTCTTCTCGGGAAACCCCCATTTCATCTTGGGGGGCTCAGAAGAAACCCCCCGTCTCAACAGCAGCCATGTTCGGGTGTCCAGCACGGTCCCTGGCCACCAGTGGACTCTGACCGATGCTGCTAATGGAAAATACTCCAAGAACTACACTGGTTAAGGGAAGAGTTAAAGGAAAGAAGGGTCAGGGGAAAGAAGATGGCTAAACTCTGTGGGGAGCTTTCCCAGAAGTCCTGGGAAAGTCACTGGGCAGTCCCATCTGGGGCCTTTGCACTGAGGGACTTGCTGTGTCAATTTGGAATTCCCAAGCTCATGTTTGAAGCCATTTCTTCTCAAGTTCAGGGGCTTCTTCCCTGCCGGGTGGACCTGCTCTTCTCTACCACACCTCCCTCCTCTTCTCTCCTCCAAAGCATCTGAGAGCATCTGTCCCGGAGACTGCAGCCCCAGCCCTCATCACCTGCTCACCTGACCCTTGCTGCGCTCATTCTCCAGTGCCCATTCTCCCTTCAGAAGCCCCACTAGACCCCACTGTCAACCCCATGTCCTAGGGGCTTCCACAGACTCATGGAATTGGGAAGCAGAAAGACCCCCAGAGATCATATCCAAACCTCTCATTTGACTGATAAAGGCTACTTGGGTCCCCAATGCCACACAGCTTGCCCAAGGCCACTCAGCCAGTTGGCAGCAGAGCTGGGACCAGAACCCAAGGCTCTTAATGACTCTTAATGGCTCTGATGACACATAAATGAGCACTGAGCTGAGAGTGAAGGCCTCAGGCACTGGCTGGCTCCTGGCAGTGCCTTCTCCCCCAGGGAGAGGCTCTTACAGGAAGGGCGCTTGGAGCTCTGTGCCAGCACATCAAATTTCCTCTCTTGCCATGTTTGCACACTGCGGGTCCTGACGCACATTTTGCATGATCTGAGCACAATTTTAAGCTGCATTTCTGGCTCTGAGAAGTGCAAGGTACATACTACTGCACCCCAAAACACTTGGAAAAAGGGCCCCAGGTCCACATACATAAGCCCCAATGAGAGTAAATAAGATATGATGGCAGAAAAAAACAATTTGCCCAAGGAAAGAAAATTTCAACCCATTGCTGATTATCTTTCATTATTCAACTGAGCTTCCGCTGAAGCTAAAAAGAGGCGGATGTTTAGGATATATGGAAATATCATTTCCTCTTGGGACAGGAGGAGGGAGGTAGTGTGGTTATAAACAAATGAGTTTTCCCCAGCAATCTCAATACCACCCTCAGGAGGAAGGAGGCAAACTGAGAGACCAAAATGACTGTCAGGAAAAATGAAGGCACCTCTGGCTGTACTGCCCTGGGCTTCCTTTATCCAGCTCTCGCCACCCAACCCTTCCCACAAGTTTGCTGGGGGCCTACAATGGGCCTGGCACACATTTAAGCATTGGGAGGAGCTCACAGTTTAATGACATGGACAGGCAGACTGGGCATTGGGCTGTGTGTGCAGAGGGGACACAGGTTCTATGGGAATGGAGGGAAGGAGACAACTAAATATACCAGGTGGTAGAGGATGGAGAAGGCTGGCAGGCTTGCAGATGTCTGCTGGCATAAGGATAGATAAGGGGAGTATACAAAAGAGAGTTCCAACCTAAAACACAGCCCATTTATAGAGACAGAGAAGAAAGGACATGCATGGGACATACAGTTTGGTCTGCCTGACACTGGGTGTGTGAGAAGGCAGAGACCTGGAGCGCCCATACTGAAGGACCTCACCTGCTCCCTAAGGACCGCAGGCTTTCCTTGGGAGATGATGAGAATTGAGGTAGGTGTTGATCAAGAAGTGATGTGGCCAGCTCAGACTTTTAACATCATTCCTCTGGCACTAAGTAAGGAAGGGGTGTGGTGGCACATACCTCTAATCTCAGTACTTGGGAAGCTGAGACAGAAAAATTGAAGGTTCAGGGAGCCTCAACAACTTAATGAGGCCCTCAGCAACTTAGTGAGACCCTCAGCAATGTAATGGGACTCTGTTTCAAGATAAAAACAGCTCTGAGCATAGCTCAGAGGTAGAATGCCCCTGAGGGTCAATCCCTAGCACCGCCCTCTACACACACACACATACACACAGGCTAAAGGAGACTGAGGCTGAAGGTCAGAAAGAAGAGTTGTGTCACTAGGAGGATGAGTAAGAACCAATGACAAAGCAGCTGAAGAGAGGAACGCCATAAGGTGTGTGTAATGGAGAGACTAATGACTGTAGATGGAGGGACAGAAAATGGGGTATGTGGAGATCTCTCAGGTCCCCAGCACCACCAAGATGGGCACACACAAATAGAAACCGACCACACCCCTCACTTGCAGGGGACACGGCTTCCAGCAGTACAGGCACAAATTCCGCTTTGGTGCCACAGCCTGCCATGCTTTGGCTTTCAGTCTGATGAGTTTGCTTCCCAGGACACAGCCTCAGTCTTCTCTCTCACTGCACCTTCTCACTTACCCCGTGATCCTAAGTCCTGCACATCACACATCTATACCTCACAGCCACATCATTCCCTCTGCCTGCTAAAATGCGGGACTAGCTTTCAAGTCTAGTTCAAATGTCAGTTCCCCCCACACCAGGCATGATTTAGCCCCCTCTCTTTGGCAACCCCAGAACACTCTGCATACACTCAGTTCTCTTCTAATATTATGGAAACTGTTGCTGCCTCACCAATTAGACTGCATTCCCTGAAGGCAAGATCATGGATGGCTTGGCGTGTCTCTGCAGTCCTCATGGAGCTTTGGACACACTAAGCACCCCCTCAGGAAGTCTAGCCATACACTGAAATACCATAGAAGACAGGAAACAGTCTGGCTGGTGGGGGAAAGGTGCTCTTTCCAACAGATTCTCACTTCTACACTTTGCACTGGCCACCACTATATCTTCCCAACTCAGAATGAACAATAGAACTCAGAATTTCTTGCCAAAAAGACAACTTAACGAGAGCCAAAACAAGAAGGCTGCCCGCCAGTGAATAAGCTTTCCCAACACACAAGCATGGAAAGCAAGTTTGACAAAAGTGAGTGGAATAAACCCCACATATTATCTGCATATAAAGTTAAGGAAATCACTTTCAAGCTCTCTGCAAAAGAGAGGTTATATAAATACCATTTCTTTCATGATACTAATGGCCTAAACTATTTTCAGAGTTCTATTTTGGCAGTAAGAAAGCCTTACTTTTGCTGGGCTGGATTTTTGTTTTGCTTTGCCCTTTCCTAGAGAAAGGAGACTCAGCTCATTTGGATTAACTGAAGTGAAAAGAAAGCAGTATCTCTGCTCTAATTCCACAAGGCTAGGAGAGCCCCTTATATATGCATCTCTGGTTCTCAGAATACTCATGAACCTGTTGATTAAAGGAAGGGTATTGTTTGCACTTGCTAGGAGAAAAAATATTCCTGCAATGTCTCCATTTCACCAACTGGGTAGCTGAAAAACTACCCCTAACCATATGGGTGTTCAAAGTCAGAGCAGTTTGCATGAGTGGGGAAAACAAAACTCATTTCAGAGGCAGCAGAAGCTATTATTCTGATATTGCATCCCTGGAAGGTGACTGAGTGAATGAGCCTGGTTGGGGAAACAAGCCCCCTCCCATCCCCAGGCTTTCCAAAGCTTATGGAAGGAGGCATGGGAGTGGTACAGGCATTTCAACCCGAAAGGGTAGAGTGGGTCCCGAGCATGAATGCAGACATGGCTGCCATTGCTCCCTTCTCCTAGGGTGCCTCCCATGGCCAGAGGAGGAAAAGGAGGGCTTCTGGCCAGAACTCCTCCCTCCTTGATTCCTTGAGTGTGCATAATTATTATTACAACTCCTCTCAAAGCCTGTTCCAAGAAATACTAGTCTCATAAAATTATATTCCTGCAGCCAAACTGACTCATCTAGAGATTCATGAAGCTCATCACGAAATACCAAAGGCTCTGTGAAGGCCTGGGAAAGGGAGCCTGGTTCACCTACACTTCTCGGACTGTGCACTGGCCTCTTCTTCCCAGAGCAGCTCCACATTTCACAAGGAGCAGGCATTAGGGCTATCAGTATTTTTCTCCTTTTCTGAGTAGCTCCCACCTGCAGAATCCCTTGTTTCTACTTCTGCAAATGTATTTGTTTTTTCATAGGCAAGGGAGGGAAATTAAAGATCAGACCAGTGCAGACCCAAGAAATCCTCATATATTATCCAGGCAATCTTCAGAAATGCAAGTATTTAAAGCTTTCCATTCAAAGACATGAAAATAGTTTAGACACAACTAAGGGCAAGGTCTCCATGCCTCCCCCCGCCCCCATAGAGTATGTGCTGAGCAACAGTGTGGCCTGTGGCTTCATACCAGCCATTTTCCCTGAGACTAGTCCACACTAGACAGGACACACACATGAATTGGAAGTTTCTGGCTCTGTGGTGAGCCTACTACCAGGCCACCCTCACCAGGCACCTGGAGATCCAGAAACAGAGAAGACCTAAGTCTAAGTCTGCTTGGATGAAGGTTCACCTTCCAGTGAGCAGAGAATATCTACAAGACATATAAATAAACTATATTCCTGCAGCCAAAGAGAGGCACACACAAAACGCCAAGGGAGTTCATAGAAAGGAGACAGTGTCGGCAAGGTGCAGTGGCACACGCCTCTTATCCCAGTACTTGGGAGGCTGAGACAGAGGATTGAAGGTTCCAGGACAACATGCAGTAACTTAGTGAGACTCTGTTTCAAAGTAAAAAAATAAAAAGGACTGGAGGGGGTTGTAGCCAGTGGTAGAACTTCCCTGGGTTCAATTCCCAGTAACTAATGCACACACGCAAGCACGCACAGAATCTACTTAGGAGAACCAGAGAGGCTGTGTGGAGCAGGGAGCATAGCACCTCAGTCTTCAAGCAAGGGCAGAAGTTGTGATGGGATGGAAATGGTGGCCTTTCTGAGATGAAAGTGGACAGAAAAATCACAGGCAATCTTGGAGAGACTGGGAGAGACACATAAAAGAGCCAATCAGTAGCCCACTGGGCTGGAGAAGGAACTGAAACAAGGAAAGGAGACAGGGTCCACTACCAAGCGATAGACACCCTGCTTTCTGAGGGCCTCAGCTTTATACAGGAGCATTTCCAAGCAGAGAAGTAACACGCACAAAACTTGCTTTGGGGGATATCTTTCTTAATGTCAGTTTACTAGATAAACTTGGAAGAGGAAAAGGGGAAAACAACATAGTAGGCTGCTGAGTCATTTTAAGTAGAAAGCATCAGAAATAATCAAAAGAGAGAGATTTTGAGGCCAGCAGATTCCAAAGTCAGAGAAGGAAGAAGAAATATGTGAGGCACCTAGAGAACATTCCAGAGGAAATGTCTAGGAGCTTGCTGGATTTCCAAACTCAGCATTCCCAAAAAGTAGTCAAGAGGAGAGGTACAGATGTGGTACCATTCACACAAAGGTAATGCTGGGGATGGAGGGGGAAAATATAGAGGATGAGGACATCACCTTAGGGGCAAGAAGAAAAGCAACCAACAATGAATGCCAAAAACAGTCAGAGAAAGGAAGGAGGAAAGCCAGAGAGACCTGCCTCCCTACAAGGGCTGTAGAGGGGTTACGGGCTCAAAGCCAACTACCTGGATTAAAATCCTGCCTCCTCCCCACGCCTCACCAAACAAGCTGGGAGACCTCAGTTTCCTCACCTGTAAAACCAGCTCTAAGCTCCAAAACCATCCTTTTAATACTTGGCTTTGTGCCCAGTACTGGGACTAAGTACATCGTTGCTTTGCCACTGGCTCCCTATTTGGGTCTACCAACAGGAGGCACTAGAGGGAGGCCACACGGCTGGGGGGCGGGGGGGGGATGTCTTGCCTCTTCCTGTCAGCTTGCTGTTTCAGAGCTTCGCCTCAGGATTGCTTTTCTATCCTTGCAAACACAGTGCCTTCCTCCCATAGAGGTAGCCGTGTCCAGGCTGCACTCCTCCCCAATGCAGGACCAGCAGTGACGACACCTATCACTCAGAGACAGCAACAGCCGCCTCCAAGATTCCTCCTTAGATGCCTGGGGCCCCTCCTCTCCAGATATCTAAATTTTAATCTTTCCAACTTGGTTGGCACTCAGTAGGGTAGTGTAGAAGCTGTTTCCTGCAGCTGCTACTTTACAGGACAGATTCTCAAAGCGTGGCCACCAAACCAACACCATCAGTATCACTTGAAAACTTGTTAGAAATGTGAATTGGGGAGGGAGCAGAAGCTCGGGGGTAGGGCCCAGTATTCTGTGTCTGAATATGCCCTGCAGGGGATGCAGGTATACCCTAATACTGGAGAACACATACCCAGAGTTTTCTTTTGTTCTTTCACTGACCTAGTTAACTGTGTGCCCCATTACCAATGCTTTATTTTAACTCTGTACAAATAACTGGCCTACTTTCTGTCCCCTGACTGGCCTCTAACACACGCAACAGGAAAAACAATAGCTGCCTCACACTCATTATCACTAAAATATTAGGGCACAGAAGCCAAAAGTAGACATAAAGGGAGGTGATGGTCAACAGAATCAAGTATGCAAGGATACTGGATAGGTTATCGTTGCTGCTCTTTCAGATCAAAGTTGACTGGGATGAAAAATGCCCCAATATACAAACACAGCCACTCTTAGAAAATGCTTCATTTTTAGCCAATTCTTCTTTGGGTGCCATGCAAAACTACTTTATCAATCAAGCTGTCAGAATAAACTGTAAAATTCTTTATGGTCTCAAGGAAAACATCCACGTAGTCCAACGCACCTAGGAGGTCTAGTCCTGATATTCTTAATATTGGGACATTTTGTGGCCTTCAGGACATTTTGTGGCCATTCATGACAATGAAATCAACTCAGATTATGGGCATGGAGTCTCAGAATGTCAGTGAAGGAAGGGACCACCCAGTTATGCAGCCCAAACTCCTCACACTTCAGAGGATGACACAGGCTCCAAGTGTCACTGTAATGTTTCCAAGGTCTATTGGTTACCAATGTCACAGCCAACTCCAGCACCAAGTTTCCTAACTCTCTTTATACCCAGTTTCCTTCAACTCCATTAGACATGAGTGACAGGCTTGGCCATGGTGTTCACAGTTCTTTTTTTTTTCTTTTTTATATTTAAACACTTGTATTGGTACACTATTGTCTCATATCACAATGCTCCATCCCCTCTCCTCCCTTTCCAATATAAAATGTTGAGATTGGCATTAGTATTCTCACATATGTACATAACATCAATGGAAGTGTTTTCTTCACATTTCTTAAGTACAAGGATTAACAAGCAGCCAGCAAGCAATCACTCTGTAAATGGGTGGAGATCTACAAAGTAAGGCCGGGAAGGGCTTAGGACGGAGTATGCCTGTTGGCAAGCAGTTTTCTTTGCCCATCAAAATAATAAATGAAGTCAGACATTTACTGTAGCATGGACGCCAAAGCAACTGTGAGCCCACAGTGTTTCTAACATCTCAGGAGACAAGCACACCACTGCAAGACAGTGTGTTCTTAATGCGTTCTTAAACAGATTCTGACTCAAACCCTGGGTCTCTTCCAAGACATGTTAGCCACCTTGAGATATCTCTTTCAGTTCTCTCCAGTAGATCTCCTTGGAATATGTCAGATAAAGAGGCAATTCATCATGTGGCTGAAGGTTGTACGCAACACATTATCTGCCTTCCACCAGGATTTGTGCATCTGTATATAGCCCCTGGTTGGTGTGGTGGACAGACCCACTTCCATCTTGAGGTACCATAGCAACATGAAATCAACAAGGAATGGACTGTTAAATGAATAATTTACTGATTTCATAAGAACCTGTCTTGCAATTTATAGTTCTATTATCTTTCCTACCCGTGTCTTAAATCCTTTGTATAAAAGCCGCAATCAAGCTGAATAACATTTGAGAATCTAATAAGCATATACAACCCAGTACTCAAACCAAGGGGTTTAGATTGATTCTGACAGCAGTTATGTCCCTCTGAAGCCACGTTCTATTGCTGCTGCCTGAATTTCCTTGCCCCTTCTGCAAAGGGGTAAAAGTTAAGGAGCAAATGACCTCCAATAAGCTTTACATTTCCAAATGCAACATTTCTCTTCCTTGGGATATTTGAGCCAATCAAGTCACAGTTGAGTGGCATTCAAAAGCATTAAGAGGAAGAAATACCATCGGCTACAGTCTACCAATTGTCACTTTAAAAATTCCCAAAGAGACCTAGTTACTAGCAAAGTGGGGGGGGGGAGCAAAGTATAGTTTCAATGACAATTGAGGTATTTTAAAAGCTCTTTCAGTAGCATCAGTGGTACCATTTTAGTGGCAAAAGCACATCTTGTCACTCAGCTTCAATTTAAAGGATATTTATGAAGAAGACAATACAATGAAAGCAGACTTATTTGCTGACTTATTTATTTGGGTGGAATAGGTTGCAGATTATTTTGCTTCTGTGCTTTTCAGCAGAACAGATATGTCCTTTTGAAACACATTACCTGCCAGCTGCCACTCCTGCAATCTCCTCTAAGAAATCAGCCTGAGAGAAGCAACTACTAACTAGAGAGAAATACAGACTCTTAACACCTTGTCACAGAAAACCCAGATTTCCTCACCTCCTCGAAGGCTAACAGCCTTGGGCGGGTGGGGTCCCTGTAGATGTGCATAATTATCATCTACCTGGAGGAGGGAGTCTTTTTCTCCAGTACTTGTGCCCTTGTCCACCTTTTAGAATGAGTCGCTTAAATCCTGAGTTCCCTATCACTGCCATCTCTAGCCTCCAATTCCTAATGGTCACCAGTACCTCTCTGTCCTCTTGGCATGCTGCTCATAAAGTTCTATGACTGTCTTTGTCATGGGGCTAAGGCCAAAGTTACCTCCTCGTCAATGGTCACCTAATGCTGAAGAACTGTGCTTTTCTAAAAACTAACTCATGCAAATCACTTATGGAAACTTCATGGCCCCGAGACTAGGACAGCTTGGCCCAAAAGGTAGAATATGGCAGTTCTGGAAACACAGGCTTTTTTGTGCTAAGTCTCTTCCCACGTCTATTTATAGTGCATCATTTCTGCAGCCAAGGTCTGAAACCTAGCCAGGCTCAGGCAGAGGTAGGCCTGTTAAGTCCTGCTCACATGACCCAGTCTCAAAATTCTGAATACATTACTCAAGGGCTCTGAGTAAGACAGATACCCTGATGAAGGTGACAGGAAATCTCTTCTCTATCTTGGAAACTCTCAGGCTGCTAGTTGGAGCCTGAACCTCAGCTAATGTCAGTATGGGCCCCATTAACTGGCTTAAGAAATGCTAAGGAAGTTATAACATTTTTGTTGTTTTATTTGCTTGTTTGTTTTTTATGGTTACATTGATGGATGTTAACACAAACTCTTTATATCTTAACTTTGCAGGCTGAGACTTGAAACAGCTTTTAGCCCTGGCAATATGATCTTAGTGAGTTGGCAGCATGAAGTAGAAGGGTTATTGGCATTTCAGTCCTTCTTCCCTGGGTCTGAATGCTGGCAGAATCTTGGACATGTTACTTGACCTCTATAAGCCTCAGTTTCTCTATATGGAAAAAAAAAGAGTCCCCATCCTCAGACCTATCAGTGAGGATTAAAGTATACAAAATGCTTGGGAGGATGCCCACCTAGAACATAGTAGGGTCAGGTACTGACAGTTTGAATGTGGCCACCAGGACCTTGCTAGCCAGGGAGCTTGCTGGCCACCAAGAATAAATGAAAATCCCAAGTCCCACAGCTCCAATTAGTACTCATGTGCCTGAGCTTTCACCCATCTTCACTTTACTTGAGAACCCAAATTTCTAATTTTATGCAACTGTCCTGTTCTCTCTCTCTCCTCTCTCCTCCTTTCCTCTTGATGCTAAGGCTTGAACCCTGTGAGCTACATCCCTTTAAAAAGAATTTAAAAAATCTGAAACAGAGTTTCACAAAGTTGTTGAAGGTCTCACCAGGTTGCTAAGGCTGCAATCTTTGAACCTGCAATCCTCCTATCTCTTCCCCCCAAGTACTAGGATTACAGGCTTGTGCCACCACACCCAGCCTTCCTGTGTTTCTTTGAAAGAAATGTTACCTACCTGTAATTAAATAGAGTTGTTTGGGATTACACTGCCAATGTGAAAATGGAGTATTTGAAATATTTCATGCAAAGCAGGAATGAGAAAACCAAACCTATCCTGGAAAAGCCAATGCAGACAAATCCAATGAGGCCAGAGAAGAGCTGAAACCATGAGCCAGGGCTTAGGGCCTGGAGATTTGTGCTCTAGTGAAACTGCCCTTTCTCCAGCTCCAGATACCCAGCACAGGCACTGAGTGGTCACCTCTCCCCACCCTGGCACTCAAAGCCTCATCCCACTAAATAGCTCGAGACTGCACAACTAATCTCAGTGTACCTGTCAGTACCTCCAACCCAATGGCTTGAGATGTCCAGGTCACTCCACAGGGCTCTATGGGCTAGGCGGCAGCATCTGCTAGAGCACTCCTGCCCTTCCCTCTGGGCCTTCTCTCCCTACATCCCTTATCACTCCAACATGCTTTGTCTCCTGGCTTGGCTGGTAGCTCTTAGCTAGCATGTAAGCTCCATGAGGGCTGGGTGCAGTCTGGTTTATTTAATGATGCATTCCCAGATGCATGCCTAGAAGGATATGGGCACACAGCAGACACTCAATGACTATGAATGGATAAACACACACACACAGTGAGTAGCAAAGAGACCAAGTCGTCACCCTTTCAAAGATTAAACAGTTGATTCATTGCTTGTTTTCTAAGGAGAAAAGGTCTGTACTTTGGTGATGGGAAGAGGGAACAACCAACAATTGCTTGGTCTCTTGCCCAAGGCCAAAACCAAGACTGCTTTCCTCTAAAACCTAGCCTGGATTCTTTCTGACTGAGAATCACTCTATGCTTCTCCCAGGGCTGTCTGGGACCTCACAGTGGCCTTCATCACATCTCTGGCTCAATGTGAGAATTCAGAAACCTAGTGACCTAAATGCTGTCCTTGAATGCAGCAGACAGACGTCAGTGGTAATCTGTCTATCTCACTTGGTTGGGGGGGGGGGGGTAGATGATATTTTAACACGTGCTTCAGAGGCCTGTGGCCTTTTCTTTCTTGAGAAAAGAAGCTAAAATATTTGGCAGTGATCCTAAAAGCTTCAAGTCCTGAAATTTGAAACAAAACAGAAGAATTAAGTGACAAAACCTTTTTCCATGAGGCACTGAATATGTGCTTTTGTATTGGAAAAAGGCCTTAAAGAATATACACAGAAGAGCCAGGTGTGGTGGTGCATGCTTGTAATCCCAGCATTTGGGAGGCTGAGACAGGAGGATCATGGTTCGAGGATAGCCTCAGCTACTTAGGCCTTTATAACTCAGTGAGACCCTGTTTCAAAATAAAGAATAAGCCAGGTGTGGTGGTGCATGCTTATAATCTCAGCATTTGGGAGGCTGAAACAGGAGGATCGCGGTTCGAAGATGGCCTCAGCTACCACTTAAAATGTGAGGCCCTTTGCAACTCAGTGAGACCCTGCCTGTTTCAAAATAAAGAATAAAAATAGGGCTGGGGGTGTAGCTCAGAGGTAGAATGCCCCTGGGTTCCTCCATCTTCAGTACTTAAAAAAAAAAAAGTACACAGAAGAAACAAGGCACCAAGGATTCTAGAATCTAAGGTCCACTGGGTGCCATCCATTCTGACATAATGATTCACAAGTAGCAGCTTCTCTTTATCAGAAGTCAGCCTCCCCAGAGACAAAGAGAGAGCCTTTTAAATGGACCATATGCTGGCTTCTGGCTTCAGCTAGGGGCTGATCCTTGATGTGCCCAGAATATCACGCCCTCTACTGACATACTGCAAGACGAGTGAGAAGATGCCCCCAAAGTTTCCCTGGGCATGCAAGTCCCTGCAGGAGCAGGCTGGGCAACGGTTCTGAGGTCCTGCTCCCTAAGTCCATTCTAAACTGTAGCCAGCATCCTTGGGGGTCAGGAGGAGGAACGCTGCAGCCCTCTCTCAGCTCTACACCACCAGGGCTGACGGCCTCTTGCTTCAAGCCTTTAAATGCCTCCGACTTAGGTTTGCCACATGCTCCCAACCTTTCTGCCAGAATCACCCAGGAGAGACAGGAACAGCAGGTCCCAACATCTAACAGCTTTCTCCAAGAGCCCTTGGGTCTTTGGGGGTTATTTTGTCAACTTCCCACCTCTCAGAGTAGAGCCTCCTCTTGGGCCTCCCTGGCATATTTTTATCCTTGGGTGAGTTTGTATCAGTGCCCATGCAAAAGACCCCTGTGGAGCACTTGAGAGGCTTTGCAGGAGTGTGTGCAGCCTTCGCAGGGCCTGGGGCGCGTGCTCCCAGTCCCGTTTTTTCTGCAGATGTCAACTGGAGCATGTGCTTGCAGGGGTGAATGGGAGGAAGAATTCTAGGAGATGCCTAGGAATGGGCTTTGGTTAACTAGGTCTCTGTTCTTTGATCAAGGCCATGTCAGGAGCAGTGCCGAGTGTCCAAAGGAAACCCACTTGTGATTGCTGGAGCAATGGGCTCACCAGCAGTCAGCTTTCAGTGGAACTACCAGGCTCGGATCCCATTAGCAGGCAGTTGTGTCAGGAGAAAGCCCAGCCAGTCAAGAGACTCCTTCTGTGGGGCCCACATGCTGTGTTTAGCTCTCCAGGGTTCAGATAAATAACTCCGTGCTTTCTACCCCAAACATACACATACGCAGGCCTGAGGACACGGGAGTCAGATCTTTGTACCACAAGGGCTTGGGCTAGGATTGCTCTCCTGAACCTTCCCTGCCTCTCCAAACTTAAGGCCAGTCTCAGTTTGGTGAAATTTATCTGACCCCACTCTCAGAACCCCCCATACTCAAACCCTGCTATACCAGATAAGAGGCCGGGAAAAAAGAACCCTGCTTGTCACTTTTAATTGGCGAGGAGACGAACACAGGTCTAGCAATGTGGCTATCCTACTATCCTACCCAGGGTGTTGGTGGGAAAACCAGCTTTGTCCTTAACATGGTTCAGGAAGATATTACCAAGTGACCCCCCCAAAATGGCTTGACCTGCCTGAGCCCTAATTCTTCCCTTGTGAAGTGAAAACACTGTCTTCTAAGACCTGCTTGAGGATAAAACGTGAAAATAGATCCACAGTATTTACGTTGGTGATGGGCACTTGGCCACTATGAGACCTTAGGGGATGGAAGGCTGTGAGAGGGGAGAAATCTGGATCCTTGAGTCACCTCGCAAAGGAAAAGCCAATTAGGAACCGCCATACTGATGAGTGAGCAAGAAATAAACTTCTATTGTGATAAGCACTGACATTTTGAGGTGTAGTTATTTCAACAGCTAGCATTAACCTAACTAATATAGGCAGCAAGAATGGCTTCCTGTTTGAAAGGATTTGTACTGATAGACTGCTCCAGATCCCCTACTTTTAATTACTACAAAATAGCTGAATTGTTGAAGGCTTCCATCTATATTAAAAACCTATCCTTCCCGCCCCCATCCCATCCATCCAGACTCAGGGGAAGGTGACAGGATATTCTAAATAGCTCAGAGGCAGTGTGGATGCAGAGGAGGGGAGGAGAGCCTCATCTTTCCTTGACTTCTGCTCAGGGGCCCCAGGAAACATACAAGGCTATTAACCAGAGGGAGCTGCTGATGCAAATCAGCTTGGATAGCCCTATAAGTTGTGAGTGGCAGGCACTAACCGTTTGCATGACAAACCTCCTACAAGATGCCTGCTAAACTGCCCTTTTGTGCCAATTAAAGATTCTCCAGAACACAAAGATTACACACCATTCTGCAGCGCTGACAACAATAAAACAATTTTAAAGGCTATTCAGATCTTTGGTTCACAGCTGACATTGTCAGGAGGGGGAGATTGTCTGTGGCTTTGTTCTTTGTTGTTGTTGAGTCTTAAGACTTAACCAAGGATTTCTGGGGGAGGAGGGGAGACTGGCAGGCAGGAGAAATTTGAAAAGGCTTCTTGGGCTTTTAAAGGAGAAACATGAACAACCTAATATTCTTATGTGTGTGTATGTGTGCACAAGCATTCACATATACACACATATACACTCCACTCTTGTTCTCACTGGCTCCTCTCTGGGGTCTTCAGAAATGACTCCCAGAGAATCCTGGTGTCTCCAAGGGACTGACATACCCTGAGATATGGGGTTATGGGTAGCACTAGCAGATATTTTTGGCACCAATTAATTAAAACTACAAGGGCAAAGGCCCAAGAGCTTTTCCTCTTATGTTTGTATTAAAGGCAATTTTCCAAAAACAGTGAGAGATTAAAAACAAAAACACAACTTTGAGTTTTCAGAAGTGAGAGATGCAGGTAGACCTTCCGATGAAGCCAGGGGCAGACTATTTCACCAGGTGCTGCACACTGCCCACTAGGTCTGATAAGGAAGGACCAGAAGCTCCACAGATGTCATGAATTTTATTCTTGCCATTCTTGTGAGTATGGGCCTTTGGGACACCCTCAACATTAACCCAAGCTCCTTACCGTCCACACATCCAGTAACAGAAATAAGTTACCAGTAACTCAATGGGACTCTGAGTAGCCTACTGACCAATCCCCAGTGAGAGCAGGAGCCTCCGAGAGCCTTTCTGGTCACCCCTGCAGCTCTGGGTGCAGGAACAAGCACCTGCCTGTGTTTCATGCTTAGCTTAGCACACAGAGGATGCTCAATACATAGTTGTTACATACATATCCAGATCATGCAGCACCTCAGAAGCCAACTGATCCCCTCAGTATTCATAAGTACCTCGAGCCATATCAGGGGGCACTGGGTTTCCACTGGAGTCAATTCTGTTCCCTGGGGACTCTGACAGTACCTGAAGACATTTGGGCTGCCATGACTAAGGATGGGGGCGCTCCTGGTATCTACTGAGTTGAGACCAGGATGCTGCGAAACATGCTACAATGCATGAGAGTAAAGCAGCATGTGGCCCACCGTGTCAGTGGGGCCCAGGTGGAGGGACCCTGGCCTCGATCTGACCTGCTGAGTGGTGAGCTTTCTCACTGTGGCAAGATATTGGGCTTTACTGATACATTTCTAGGTATGTACCATGGGTAGGGTTAGAGCAACCCTGCAAAAGGACAGAATGAGATGGTAAAGAATAAAAACTCACCGCGCCAACTACTCAGCTGCTAAGATCACTAGTACCTGTCTAGAGTCCTCGGAAAACACCCCCATGGTCCACTATAAAGGAGAAGAGGGAGGAAATGGGTCTGGAGGCCACAGACTGACCATAGCCAGCATTGTGTGAGAGCCCCTATATCCCATCATCTGCCACCATCCTGAACTCTGTCCCCTGAAGCAAATTCATTCATAAGAGAAACATCTCCTCAGAAGGAAGAGGAGGAGGGGAGGAAAAAACAAAACAGAAAAACAGCCAAATCATATTAAGTTTGGGTCAGCTCCCATCAGCTGGTTGTGATCAAAACCGCATTCATATTCTGTCTGCTGGGGCTCAACAGAAGGCTGCAGACCATCTCAGGAATGTGGGCTCCTCGGGGCCAACACCCCCCTGAACTTACAAGGAGCGGCTTCCAAGGACCAGAGGAGGAGGTGCTCTCCCCTAGTCAGTCCTGGGCACTCGTCCATTCTGGGGGTGGAGGCAGTAGCTGTATTCCAGGGGTACCCAGTCACCCTCCATTCTCAAATAGCCCTTTCCTCTTCTACCTTAATGGGGAAAGGAAAGTTCCGGAAGAGAGGCCAGAGCACAAGCTTCTGCCCATACCCTCCCCACCAAAACAATTAGAGAGCTCTGGCCGTGCCTGCCAAGTTCCTCTGTCCAATTTGGTAGATATTTTAATGGAGGAGGAGAATTCCCAGGGGCCCCCAACGGAAATGCCCCATGTCAGGAAACGTTTGTTTTCATTTCCTCTTGCCGTCAATGAATTCTACTCATGGCAACAGCTCAGGGCTGGATCAGATCCACACAGCAGCTAACCAGAAGCATTTGTTCCTTGAAATAAATCTCTCTTTGGGGAATGAGTTATATATACATCCGTGGGGGGGACCTACGCACATGCACTCACACATGCATATATATTATGTATTACAGACAAAACACACAAGCAAACTCCCAGGCAGGCAGCCCTGGGCTTGTGGGGAGGGAAGGCAAGCTACTGGTTAGCTTCAAAGGACATTTAAAGAAAAGTGCTTGGTGGGAAAACTCAAAGCAGGAGAGTGCCCTGTGAGAGGGGATGGCATCCACAAAAGCAAAGCCTGCTGTAGGGTAAAAGGCAGGACCCTGTGACGGAATCAATGACAGCGGCATCTCAGCCAGCATCCCCTGCAGTGTTTACCACGTGCCAAGTACGCCTCATTTCAACCTCCCCTAGTCCGAGGACAGCAGACATTATTACTACTACTTTCATTTGACAGATGAGCAAAAGAAGGGTCAGAAGATGAAGAGACTTGTTCGAGGTTATAAGGTTGGTAGACGGCACAGCCAGGATTCAAATCCAAATATGGTTGACCCTAAAAGCTGCTCCCAACCTCTAAGATGCGGTGGTCCCTTTCCCTCATGCCATCTCCAGTTAAGAGTCAGGAGGCAGCTCCACTTCCCCACCCACAGTGGCTGGGTATTGTCTTTGGGACCCCTGATGGATAGCCATTCCCTCAGTAACAGGACCTGCAGGGCTTCTCCCTAGAAAAGCAGTTAAGAAAAGCAAGGTCAAGCCGGGCATGGTGGTGCACGCTTGTAATCCGTACTTGGGAGGCTGAGACAGGAGGATTGCACAGGTTCGAAGCCAGCCTCGGCTACTTAGTGAGGCCTTCAGCAACCTAGTGAGACCCTGTTTCCAAATAAAATATATTTTTTAAAAAAGGTCTGGGAGTATAGCCTGGAGGTAGAAAGCCTCTGGGTTCCACCCCTAGTACCACCAAAAAAAAAAAAAAAGCAAGGTCACGTTCTGTGCTCGTCCCACCTTGAGGACGGTCCTGGATGGAGTCTGGCTGCAACCACTAAGCTGCAGAGGAAGCAAAGCTCATGCCGGCCTTGTAGGTTTTCTGTTGTTTTCCCTTCTCATTACTAGGGATTGAACTCGGAGTGTTCTACCACTGAGCTATACCCCCAGCCCATTTTATTATTTTATTTTGAGACAAGATCTCCTTAGGTTTCCACGGCTGGCCTTGAACTTGGGATCCTCCTGACTTGTGCTCCCAAGCTTCTGGGATCACTGGTGTGCCCACTGCCCCCAGCAGTGAGGACCTTCCAACAGAATGCTTTTGTAAGACAATTCCCAGACCCTTCGCCTCAATCTTGCTTAAAGTGGAGTTCACTTCCAGGCAGAAACAAGCTGTAGCTCCCCTACCACATCTCTCACATCCACCCCACTCCTCAGGATCTGCAGGGCAGGCCCCTCAGGGAGCAAGGCTCTGAGGCCCTGGAAGGGAAGGGGACCAGGCATCTCGTGGCTAAAGACTTCTTCCCTTCCCTCCTCTCTCCCCCGTTCCCCTCCAGATGCTTCCCAAGAAGCCAGTGATCAAGAGAAGACATGAGTGGCCCTTGAGGCTCACTGCACAGTCAAGGACAGAGAGGGTACTTGGACTAGATAAGCAAAAATACTTGATAGCAGACCAGGGCTGAGGTGGGGTCTCAGCTGCATGGCCCCCTGCAGCTGCTTGCTCAGAGTTATTCCCTGGCTCAGTCTCCACATCAGGAAAAACAAGAATGCCAGCGTGGTCCATCTTGTGGGTTAGGAAACTAAAAATGATTAAGCATTTGTGGCAAACAGGTCCTTTCTAAGTACCATGTTTGTACACAGAAGGTGCTCTATAAGTGTCTCAAACCGACTTGAGTCTATCAGCAGAGCCAGTTTTGGAGAAGTGCTGGACTGAGCTAAAGATCAATACAGAACCCGGAGGCCAGGATGGTGGCATGAGTGAGAGAGGAGGGCGACAGGCAGCACCCTGAGGGCCAGCACTGTGCACACACCACTCATGAGGTCCCTTGTCTATGCTGTAAACAGGGCTTTCTGAGAGTGGGGAGCAGTGGGGACAAGCTAGCGGAGCAGAGGCACCACGGTGTGGCGGCCACTGCACAGGCTCTGTGCCATCACATGGACCCCTACCTTACCTGACCCTTACAGCCCTGCCAGGGAGGCACTTTTAGTAGCCCTAACTTGCAGATAAGGACACTCCCACACAGACAGTTTAAGTGACTTACCAGGCAACAGTGGTAGAGCCAGGATTTCTAAGAGAACTAGGCAGACATGGGAGAAAAGTTCCAGGCAGAAGCAAGGATGCCAGCCAACACTGTCAGGAACTACAGAGGGTTATGGGGGAGGAGGAGAGGGCGGCAGGTGAACAACACAGAACAAGAGGTGCAGCCCACACAGCTGTCTAGGTTTTATCCCAGGGTGGCATGCAAAATCAGATGCACACTTTAGAAAATCCACAAAGCCGAGTGTGGTAATGCACACCTATAATCCCAATACTCAGGAGGATGAGATTTGAGGCTCATGTCAAAAATAGATAAACTGAGCCAGGTGGGGTGGCACACTCTTGTAATTCCAGTACTTGGGAGGCTGAGACAGTACTTGGGAGGATCGTGCAGGTTCGAAGCCAGCCTCAGCTACTTAGTGAGGCTCTCAGCAACTTAGTGAGACCCTGTTTTCAAATAAAATATAAAATAGGTCTGGGAGTGTAGCCTGGAGGTAGAAAGCCCCTGGGTGCCATCTCCAGTACCCTCCCCCCACACACACACGATAAAATGATTGGTAGGTAGGTAGGCGGGCGGATGGATGGATGGATGGATGGATGGATGGATGGATGATAGATAAAATAGGGCCCCAGGTATAACTCGGAGGCAGAATGCCCTGGGTTCAATCCTCAGTAGCAAAATAAATAAATAAATGAATAAAAAAAGATCTGTGAGCAGAGCCACAAGAAGGGAGACTGGAGATGCGCCGCAACTCACTAGTTTAAAGAAAACTTTACTCCCTGCATTTGTGCCCAAGCGCATCAACTCTTCCTCGTCCTCTAACATCCCTCCTCTACACATGGGAGGTTCACAAACCAGGGCCAGAAGATGAGTACAGCTCTGAAGCCAAGTGGGTGATCCCTGGGTAGAAACTGAAACCCCCTGCCAGCCTTAACCCTGTCCTCCTCACTGGCCACGGTCACACGCTCCCCATCAACTAAAAACGGCTCAGCAGACCATTGACTCAAGCCCCTTGTCATCTGTGTCCAAGTGTAATGGAAAAAATTGACTGTTTGCTTGGTGCAATAGGGCATGACACTGTTTACACAGAAATAATAGCCCAACTGTGATGGGTTCTAAATCTCCATTACAGTGAAAGATTTGAAGGAGTAAAGCAGTTAGAAAAATAATTGGTTTTCTTGTTTAGTTTAAAAATCCTTTATGCTTACAGATCATAGACTTCACACCTCCCATCTTAGGGGCTTTAAAATAGAAACAAATGGAGATAGGAGACGAAGCAGGAGTCCAGAACGTGTGTCTTTCTGGAAGGCTCCTCACAGCTGACAAGGCCAGGGTTGTTGTGGACTTCAGAGTACTAGTAGGCTTTTGATACCAGCCATGGTCTCCTGAGTCTACCAAGCTTCAGCACAGTCTCTCTCCAGACAGGAAGGAAGGTGAGAGCTAGTTGCAGGCAATCATGTTGGGTCTGACCCTGGAGACACACACAGTAGTTGCTGGAAGAGTCTGGGGTCTTTGCTTTCAAGGGAAGAGAAACTGTCCTTTATATGAGCAAATGGAGATGGAAAAGGACTCAGTCTCCAAGAGACAACAGGTGAGCCAAGGACTCAGCCACTGTCTAGTGCCTTCCCAGAGCCTGGTCCCCTCAGCTTCACAGAGCCAGCCTCCAAATCCACAGGATGCTCACATCAGGCCTGGAAGCCCTGTGTCTGGGCAGCCACAAGGCTATACAAATCTCTGCAAGGCACCCAATTGAGCTGTGTGCCCAATCGTCATTGCAGCAGCCCAGGACTCCACATCTCCTTGGGGACAATGAATGCTGTTTGTGTTGCATTTGAGTGCAACCTGCTGGCCACTGCTGGCTGCTAAGGACCCTGTGTCATCACCTCGCTGCACCCTCACAACACTCTTGGGCAGAAACTCTCTTCCTCAATTTAGAGATGAGGAAATTTGGGCTCCCCTAAGGTAACGAAGGTTGTTGGGGTGGCACCAGCAAAATAAAGGCAGCTCCACTGCCTCTGGAGGCTGAGCTCCGGCCCACCCTGTTCTATGCCCCCTGCTCGAAGCGACTGCTGAGGCCAGCTCACTGCAGTGCCAAAGCCGTGACCTTTGTTGGGTGGGTCACAGGACACATCTGGCTCTTTGGCAGAGACTTCCACTACCCCTGCCATGAGCTAAAGTGTCAGTGCACAGGTCTTGTCACAGAGGGATGGGGCAAGATCAGGTGGGAATGGGGTATAATATCCACTTGAGCTGTGACAATGGCCTTGAGGGTGAGTCAGCTGAGGCAGCTAAAAGTACGAGGGCAAATGTCCAGATTTCCTGGGACCTGTGGCCTAGGTCACCTCTTCCCTGCTTCTAGGAGCAGGTCCAAGGAAGCTGTTTGGTTGATATGGCATGAATGAAAGGGGAAATTTACCATCCCTCTATCCTGCCTTTTTTTTTTTAAATAGTACTAGATATTAAGCCCAGGGGCATTCTACCTGCCAGTCTTTTATTCGTTTTTATTTGGAAACAGGGTCTTAATAAGTTGCTGAGGGTCTCACCAAGTTGCCAAAGCTGGCCCTCGAACCCTCGATCTTCCTGTCTCAGCCTCCCAAATACTGGGATTATAGTCATGCGTCACCATGCCTGGCTCTACCCTTGGCTCCTATCTATCCATCCACCACTCATCTACCCATCTCCCATCTGTCTTTTCCTTTCATCTATTCATGTCTTTCTACCACATATCCACTCACTGCCCATCTAACCATCCATCCATCCTTCCTTTCATCCATCCATCCTTTCTATTTCTACTCCCTTCCTTCTTTTCCACTTCCTTCTACTCATTTAGTCACTCACTTTCATCTATCCATCTAATACTTATCAAAAGCCTATCGTGTCCCAGGCACAGTCATTGCTACCTGTCAGCCACACTCTCAGTGCCAGAAGTACTTATCTATTTAATATGCTTTCTGGACAGAGTGCCTGTCTTCAGGAGCTGGGACTGGGTCTGAGTGTGTTTCAATCTGTGCACCCTTATCCCAGTCTAAGTCTGATTTCCTGTAGAGGCCTAACCACCTTCTCAATGCAAGCAGCAAGAGAATGGAGGTTCAATCCTGGCTGAGGAAGTTTCTGGAAGAAGATGTGCAGTGAGTCCACAAAGAAGAAATCTTCTGCTCCCTTGAAAAGCATTAATAGAATGAAAAATCACAGTAGCCAAGACCCACCCCATCCTCTTGTTAAACTAAAGGGACAGGGGGCACACAGCTCAGATGAAGGAAACGGGCCTCAGGTTGGTCTGACTTAAGACCAGTATCTGAAATGTAATTTTCATTTGAAAGTTGGACCTAAATGTTGCTGACAGCAACCTAAAAAAAATCAATAAAGAAAAGAGGGGATACGAGTATAGTGAGAAAAATGCAGACACTTATGAGTTCAAGACCCTGTGGGACACTACTGAATATTTTAAATATCTTGGGGAAAAAATGAAAAGTTTCTCCCAACTTAAACCAGGGAAGGGAGCCTCTTTCTAGTCTGCAAATCCTTTGAGGCAATTCTTTAAATTATTTACTACCTTTTTGATTATATTTTATGGTGGGGTGGGTGGCAGGAGGAGGAAAAAAGGAAAAGAGAGCTGGGTATGAAGTAAGTGGGAGAAACCGGCTGCTGACATTTTCAATATCTGTCTAGAATATTTTAAAGCGGCTTGGCTGTTTGAAATCTCAGTCTCTGGCAACAATGGACCGCTGCCTCCCAGTACTTCTTTAGGTCATATTTGCATACAAAAGACCAGCTGCTGAGCAGCTATTATGCCACGAAGCCACAGCGGGCCTGGGAGAGGCCAGGTTACCAGCAAGTGTAAAGAACCCACAGAGACCCCATTAATTTTTCAGGAATTCTCAGGCCCTGGCCTTTTAAAGGCCAGTGGGGAGAAATTCCAGTCTGAAGCCTCCCCGCAGTTGCTGCCACTAAATGTTGAGTCCAAATTGAGAACGGGAGAGTGACAGGGCCCCTTGCCTAATTGGGGGAGGGGGTGTTCTATTCCTGATGGCTGAGGTGCGCAGCGCCTCCTTGAAGAGCCCTGTGCACAAAGCTGGGGAGAAACCTCGTGCGTGCACCCAGCTCTCCCTCTGAGGTCCAATTTCAGGAAATTTATTCCAGTTGTAAGCCATTAGGTGCCAATTTTTCAAATCAACCTTATGATTCCAAAGCCATGAAAGCATTTGCCGCCTAATAGACTTTGGAAACCTTCTCCAGGGCTCAGAGCTGAGAGAATGTTCTCTAAAAGCATCACAAAAAAGCTCACTTCTTCAGCATTCTCGGGTCTCAGGGAAACGGTGTGCGGCTAAGTACAGCTGGGTTTCTGGTCTACTCCAATCCAAGAAAGTGGAAGGGGGGGGGCACAGAAAAGGCTGGACAGCAGCAGAGAAAAGCATCCAGGTTCAGCAAGGCCTCAGCCCACGCCACCACCTGCAGGATGTGCTGCTCACAGAGGCTCTGCGGCCTCTGAAGGAGAGGACCACTCCTGTCCTCCACAGGCTTTGGGTAAGCCAGAATTGTGGGTGAGAGCTAGCAGCATAAAGCCTGCTGGCCAGCAGCCTCCCATCTCCCTTCCTATCCTCCATCCACCTGGACCCCCAAGCCCAAGGGTCTTTTTGTTTCACATGGTATAAAAATCATAGTAGTTTCTGAGAAAACCCAGACTAGAATCTGCCTCAAATATTTTCTCCATAAAGGAAAGGGGCTCAAGAGGGCCTTGTCCTTGAATGGGGCATCTGTCTTGTGTCTCAGGCTGGCTCTTGACTGAACAGAATGCCTCCTCTGTGCCTTAATTTAGGTTTTCAGAAGTAGTCACCTAATCAGGCTAGGCAGATGATATATGACAGTAATGAAAGGCATAATAACAGCTCCTGCCTAAAACTCTTCTTCATGTTTCCATCAAAAGAAGCTTTTTTCCCTCTTTCTGTCTATGGGATACAGTCAGGTAGTCCAAGGTGGGGGACATTACCAGAGCATGTATAAGGTGAAAATGGCAAGGAAGCCACAGCCTGCACCAGGGAGGGCATACACACACAGTACCCCACGCCTGGTGCACTCTGTCACAACTGACAAGGCAGACACACTGCGAATCCTCATGCTCTCTATCTGCTGGGGCTCAGACCCACTTTATCCACACTAGGCCAGCATTCCATCACTGAGCCACATCTCCAGTGCAAAAAAGGACTGCTCCTTACTCAGAATCAAGGGCTTTCTGGCATCTTCCTGCCAAGCTGAAGCAGGAGGCCCCACAGGATGCTCACTGGACCAATCTCTGGGGAAAGAGGAAGGGACAAAACAGATGGCCTACCAGTAGCTCAGGGCACCAAAGGGTGTACCAAGGGGGTACCACTGGGGGAAGGTGGCCTGCCCATCCACATCTCCTCCTGGCCCATAACCAGTGAGACTCCTTCCTCAGAAAAATGTATTTAACCATACTGGGCCCCATCTGACCCTCTGCTTGATATTCACTCACTTCCAGAAAAGCAGCCTGTTCCTTTTGTTGGTTGGCTTCCTCTCCAAGATGCCTGTGCTCTCCCACCTCAAGGGAACTGCTTTCCCTCCATCCTCATCCAAGTCCCACCCTCCCCACCCCCAATCACCAGCCTGAGATGGAACCATTTTGAGTCCAGAAGGTATTTATTGAATGTATGTATGTTTGTTCAACTGAATCAAACTATGCAATGAGACAAGATAGAGACACCTTAAGGTAACAGAAATAGCAGATATGCGGGATATAATCTATACCATAAGGAGTGTCCACCCAAGGAATCCAGAAAGAATCAAGTAAATGATAGAGGAGAGGGACCTCCTGTTTGGCTCATACAGATAATGGAGGGACAGATGTAGTATGAAGGATGGATCGAGCCTGACTACACTGAGGAGGGGGGCAGTCTATGAACATCAGGGCAGAACAGGATGCCAGAGCAGCAGGACCACCCTGTGGAAACAACAGAGGTCAAGACGAGAAAGTGGTTAGGACTGAACTGGGAACAGTAGGAAAGTCAGGTAAGAGAATATACGAGAAACTTTGAGCAGTGTGTAACCATGTAAGGTAATGCTCAGGTAGAAGTAGCCTAAGCGGCCAGGGAGGAGACCAAGGGGCCAGAAGAGTGGAGCCAGAGCCCTGGGGACTGAGGCAGTGGAGTCAGTGAAGCCAGAGTCCTGAGGTGGTGGGCAACCAGGTCTCAACTAGAGGAAGCCTCAGTGGCAACTGAGAGACCTGGACTGGGATCTTCAAGACAGGACCTGGTGACAAGTTTGATAGGGGGTGACTTTCTCAAAACCCTGAGAACCCTTTAGATTTTACTCATTCTGGAAATCCCCTAAGAGCAAATTTTTCAAGTCATTTCAAAACCTTTGATCCTAGTCAGAGAAAGGTCCTAACCATCCTGCCTACAACCCCTAGATCCCACATCCACAGTGTCTGAGAAGCTAGCCCGATCCCCATCTCCAGGTGGAAAACAATCCAGGCCTGTCTGCACCACTCCAGAGTTAGGTCCAGGGGCAAGCAGGGGCAGGGATGCTCCTCACTGAGGCCTGTGGAGAGAGGGACCCAGACCCTCCACTGAGATCCAAGGCAGAACCACCTGGACACTCACAAGCCCTGGTGTCACACAGGTGCCCAATACAGGAGGGACACCAGATTACGTGCTTGTGGGGCTGACACCAAGTGCGGCAGAAGGGTACTGCAGCTTCTCAGCAATAAACAAGGAGGCAGGAACTCCAGCTACCCAGAGGCCTCTGCTACATTACAGACTTAATGGCCCATGATGCTTTGGGGGCTAACATTCCCCTCTTGTTGAATTTCAACTTGGCTAGCTCTGTACTCCGCCTAAATGGATTGCCTCTGAGGAGGAAATGCTTTAAAGATAAGGCTCATTCCAGGGATGTCCCTACCCTGCATAGGAATATTGTTTGATCAATAGAAGGAATTCTCTATTGAGTATACAGACTCACACAGATATTTTTTCCCCTGTTCCCACCCATGTAACCTTGCTTGGAACTGAACCCAGGACAAGGGAATTCTTCAGCCTCCCAGAAGAGAATGGCAGGGGGACCTGGAGACTGTGAGACCAGATGTCCCAGGTTAACATGGCACAGCATCCATCACTACAAAAGGCAATTTGCAGAAAGGTGCTCACCTATCTCTGCAGAAGGTCTATGACTTGAAGAGTGAGGGGAACCATGAGGACTGGGGCAAGGGAGGGGCAGCAGAAGGGGGGAGAGGGAGAGGTCAGAGGGCAGCCAGAGTGCAAGAGAACAGTGGAAGTTGGGAATGGCAGAGAAGAGAAGAATGAGGAGGGGGCACAGAATGCATCATGTCCTCAAAACTTGTGTGCTGTGCCCTAGCCCCCAGCACCTCAGAATGTGACCTTGCCTGTAGGGGGGAGGACCCTGATCTAATACAGCTGGTGATCTGGCTGCCAACACGTACACGGGGAGAAGGCCACATGAAGATGAAGGCAGAAACTGAGGTAATGCATCTCTAAGCCAAAGAACATCAAAGAAGGCTGGAGCCAGGGCAGAGGTGTGGAATGGCCCTTGCCCACACCCACACCAGGTTTCAGACTCCAGCCTCCAGAACTGTGAGCCAATACACTTCTGCAGCCGGAGCACCCAGGCTTTGGTATTTTGTTATGACACCCCTAAGCAAAGTAATAAAGAGGGAGGAGAAGGAGGGAAAGGAGAAAAGGGAAGGAAAAGAAGGAGCAAAAGGAGGAATCTGTACAGAGCCGCCATTCTCTTCTTGGAACCTGACCTTGACAAGGCGGAGGCGCAGGCTGTGCCCACTGCTCGGGGCAGCAGGAGGCTGGGCAGGGGAGCTCCCTTGCAGGCTCCCTCTGCCTGTCTGCCTTCCGATCCCTGCCGCTGGAGCCACCTCTTAGGAGGATTAATTTTTAATAAATCAGCACTCTGTTTTTCTGTACTTATTAAAATTTAAGACAATGAGTCATTGCACCTGTAAGGCTCGGGTTGACAAATTACCACCGAGCAGCTGCCTGGGTTGACCATGCAGCCCTGGGGAGCAGGCAGAAGGTGGTCCATGTGCGGAGCTGAGAGGAGACTGGGTGACGGTGCCCATCTGTGAGATCTACGCAGTCACTCTACTGCCAGGTCAAGGGCAGGGAGTGGCAGGTTGGGCCCATGGGCACATGCTCAAGGGTCACAGGAATGGCACCAATCCCCCAGTTAAAAGTAAACAGGGCGCTGCGATGAGGGGAGATTTTAGCCCCTGCCCCAGGCCCACAGTCATTCCAATCTACTTTCCACTGAAGCATCTATAATAAAGGGCAAACCTTTACCGAGAGAGGGTCTCTGCATCGAGGTGCGGGGAACTTAGGAGGGAAAGCACATAGCTTCCCACCATATCTCTGGCCATGCAGCCAAGCACATCATGACTGGGCCCACCCCCGAGGGCCTGTTACCCTCCCAAGAACACACCCGGTGCTCTCAGTCACCCTGACCTTCGGCACACACACCTGCCCTCTGCCTAGAAAGCCCTTCTCTCTTCCCAGCTCAATGGTGATGACCCTATGAAGCCAGAAGAAACCTCACCTCCTCTCCCCTCTACTAGTTTACTAGCACCACTGAGGCCTGGCCCCACCCACCTCTGCCCACAGCCACCAACTCCTGCTCCCTGTGTGCACAACACATGGCAAACGGCTTGCAGGTCTCCAAATTCACACTCCAGATCATCTCTGAGGGCCTCTGCATGTGCTGCTCCTTCCTTCTGGAATAGACTACCCCTGGCCTTCTGGGGGTCTGTGACTTGTTTCTCCTGCCCATGTTCAGGCCTCAAGTCCCCTAATGCTCTTTCTGGATGGGCCCTCCAGCTTGGCATGGCTTCTCTGCCTTGTCCTGCTTCTTCTCAGCATATCAGTCTACCCTTCATTACTAATTCTGCATGACTCTCTTACCACAGGGCCCAAGGGGAAATTCTGTGTCTCCCATCTCCAGGACCTAGTCCTGTGTTTAGCTCCTGGTGTATGAACAAACACACTGGAAACAATCATTAGGGTCAGACTGGAACCCTGGTGGCTCCCTGGGAAACACAGATTTATAGACCTAAAGCCAGAGGGCAAAGGTTCAGGGCCTCATATCATTCTGATGTCAGAGGAGAGAAAGCCACAGTGGATGACTCACATCTCTCCCTTTGCATCTCTAGGCTACTCATAGTCGCTTTCCAAACCGCTGGACCACAAGCAATGGCTGTATCATGTCCCTTACCACCTGCCTCTCCTGCTCTCGCTTCACCCCTTCCCATTCATCCCCTAAAATACAGCAGACTCTTCAAAAGTTGACAGGGACCCAAGCTGAACACAAAGGCCATATGTAAAATGCCACAAGGATGTCTGTGAGAGAAACTTATCCCAAGTCCTCAAACACCACAAACAGTTTAACTTTTTTGCCACATAAATGCCCAAAACTCATATGGGAAGAAGAAAATGTGCAAGAGCACAGACCTGCTCTGGAAGCTTCTATCCAAAGAGGCAAGCATTCTTCTGAGCAATGCAGCCGAACAACCAGTGCTGAGACTGAGCCAAAATTATCTGGTGGCAATTAGAAGGAGCTGCCATAGTTACCCAAAGCAAACAACCCAATGCACTCGCCAGGTGCCCAGCAACCACAAAGCAGGAACAGGCATGGGAATTCTCAAATTATCCTCCTGTGGCCAGCAAAGTGCACCTTCCCACACACCGAGCCTCATTCAAGGCACGGTATCAGCAGCAATTAAAAGCCCAATTAAGTGTTGGAGCGTATAAGGTGGCTGATCTGAGCTATAGGCTGGGCCACTGGGCTTTTGGCTGACTGCTCTGAGGCAGAAACAGAGAGAATACAAGAGCCAAGGAGGGGGTCCTGATCCATGTGTCCAGTGGTTCCAGTCAGGGGCCTTGAATTTCCTGATAAGGTACCAACCAGGGAAGCTTTGACAGCTTCCAAAAGCCAACAAGGAACTGTACCCTGACCTGTGTTCCCTGCTTTTGACTAAAGCATTAGTAACACTGATAAGCTTGAGGCTCTGATAGCCACAGAAAGGTTTTACATATTATACAGTATATATTCTATGTGTATACATATACACATACATGTATAAACATGCATATATACATATATAAAGTCAATGTGTTTAACATGCAATATGATCTTTGATATGCATTTCTACATCAAGTTGACATAGATAATCTGACTTCAGTCTATCAAATCAGAATTCATGTAACTTCCCAATATTTATTGAGGAAAATCTATTATTTCAGGACCTAGGGTACCTAAGGGAAACACGACTTAAAATATATTGGTAGAGATGTTAAGAACACTCAAATAACTCCTACTGTGTCACAGCTGGGAAATCTGAAGCCTTAGAGGTGGAAGAGATTTTAGAGTTTCTCAAGGAATATTTCAAGTTCAGGGAAGTTCACGTTTAGTGGCTAAGTAGGTTTAGGAATCATTACCTAACTTAATGTGCTGTTTGAAATAAAAATACTTGTTAGCAGAGTAAAGGCTCTGCAAAGTTCTGCATTTAGGAATTGTTTGTTTGTGTACTGGGGATTGAACCCAGGCACATTCTACCTCCAGTTTTTTGTTGTTTTTTTTAACAGTACTGGGGGTAGAACTCAGGGGTATTCTATCTCTGAGCGACACCTCCAGCACTATTTTTTTGTTCTTTATTTTGAAAGAGGGTCTCACTAAGTTGCTAAAAACCTCACTAAGTAGCTATGGCTGCCTGCAAACCTGTGAGTCTCCTGTCTCAGCCTCCCAAGCACTGGGATTACAAGCATGAGTCACCATGTCTGGCCTCTATTTTATTTTTTATTTTGAAACAGTACTTTTCTGAGGGGTCTCACTTGGTTGCTAAGATTAGCTTCAAACCTGCAATCCTTCTGTCTCAGCCTCCCAAGTTCTGAGATAACAGAAATGTGCCACCACACCCAGACCAGGGAAGGTTTACTTCAGCAGGTGCTACGTTTATTCAGCTCTGGAATCTGTGTGTCTTCTAAAATCTCTCAATACATTGGGGAAATGTGGCCCTAGAGGAAAATGGCCAGTACTTCATTTGGAGTTCAATTTAGTCTAGAGAAATGGTGAACTTGGCAGAGGTGGTCAGTTAGACTAAATGTTACAATTCTAGGCCTTGGAACAGGATGCTGCCAAACTTCTTTCCCCTCTCCACCACAACAGTCAGGAATGCTCCATTGGGATACTCGTCAATCCACAGGGCCCAGAGCGCATGGAGACTGGGTGGGAAAATATGATGCCTTGTTCCCAGCTCAAAGAGCCTTGGCCGATTCAGATAAGTTTTCCTGCCAAGATACTTAAATGGTCGAGAAGGACCAAGAAGGCAATCATCTGCTTAAAATAAACTCGAAGATGACACAGTCTTGGGAACTACATCAACGTTTTGCAGCGAAGGTTTGCTGACCCAAAAGCAGCAGGCCTGGAATTTAGCTCCAATTTTGCTCCTAAGTGTAGCTTTTGGCTAGAGTCTGTGCCGAGACTAAACCTCCAGAACAAGGGAGTTCATGGTGCCCTGGACTTCTCTTAGAGACGCTGCGGGGCTAAGTGCAGCGTGGACATAAAAACACCCCGACTCTCCCCTTCCTGTCTTCTGCTCTGTACCATGAGCTCCCTGCAAGGACAGAAATTGCTCTTCAATAACTTTGTATCCCCACGCTCGAAAATGTTGATAACTGCTACCGTTAAATAGTGATGGTTTGTTCCATATTTTTATTTTGCTGCCCAGAAATCCCTCATACTGGTGGTATCTGCTCTAGCTGAGGGTTCCACCAGGGCAGTCTCCATGGAGCTCCTGGTCCACCTTCATGTCCAGTAAGAAGTCACATAGCAAAAAGCTCAGGAATGTTTCTGCCACATTTCCCTCTCACTTAGACTGTAAAGTTTTGTCCAGAAAGTTTTTGCATAACTTCCACAAATAAGCATGGGCTGAGATGGGAGTGTGTGTGTGTATGCAGAGGAGGGGACAAGACCCCAGGTTCCCCGGCATGCTGCTGATCAGCACGAGGCTGGCTCTGATGAGCACACCATGCTGCCCTACTTCTTAAAGTGCATGCAGGAGGCCAACGACTCACAACTGCACTCCAGGCTCCCCTGCTGCTGCCTCCGTTGCCCTCGGTCCCCCGCTGTCTCCGGTCCCAGCTCACCACCATGCTTAAGAACATCTCTGTTTGTCTTGGACTCACTATACACAAAAACCTAAACACTCAGGGGGCACAAGGAGAGGGAGCTTGTTTACAGATGATCTCTATAACAGCTGTAATCTTTAATTCATAACGGTCCCATGAACCGGGCGAGTGGTGGACAGGGGCCCAGAGCCACCCCCGCCCGCTTTTCTAGGGTTTTAGAACACAAGCGGCTGTAGAGGAAGTTGGTTTTCACAAAAGCAAAAGAGAGAAAAACATGCTAATTCATAAGCAATGGCTTCAAGTCCCCAGTTTCAAGTCTTGGGATGGCTGCCAATGGGTCTGACCGTGACCACAGCTCCCTGTGTGAGCGCTGGGGGCAGGGGCTTCTCTGTATTATTCAGGGGGTGACCACAAAACCATCTTCTGTGCAAAGTTACCATAGACAGCAACCGTTTCATGTGCAAGCTGCAACAGACAGCTGCCTGTACTCTAGAAGGAAAGAAGTGCCAGCGCAAGCCCATGGCCGCATGGACAGGGTGAGGAGGGGACTCAGGGCCACTGAGCTTCTCCTGGGCATTGTGAGGACTTCACAAGGCAGGCAGGGAGATCCAGGCACTCAGAGGCCACCTAGCACCTCAAGGTCACAGCAGGAGCGGCTTCCCACCAGGACTTCTAACAGCACCATGGGAGCAGCAGCAGACAGGGCCAGTATGGAGCAGTGGGTCAGACCCCAGATGGAGCCAGGCTAGCTAGCACCCTACCCCTCAGGCCAGAGGGCTGGCCTGTTACCTCAGCTGGCTTCAAGGTGGGGAGTTCAAGGGCCTCCTGTCTACCTGGTTATGAAGAATACTCTATTTTGTGGCTAAGGATAGGCCTCAGACCTTGGCTGAAGTCAGTTTTAAATAAGTATGGCAATGGCAGCCATGAGGAGGGCCAGGCAGGCTGGAACCACTCACGACCACCCTCGGGGGACAGTAAATGGAAGCACATGGCCACTGCACACCAGCACCATCGTACAGAGGCAGGAAGGGGTGGGCATGCAATGACCCACAGCTCTGGGTTGTCTCAGGGACCGCAAAGAACCAGGTTAATCACTACTCAGCCCCAGGCTCCCTCAGTTCGATACCACGCCTAAGGAATGGCTCAAGACCCACACACAGGGCTTGTGGGGAGGCCCTCTCTGCTCAGTTCGGGGGGGGTGGTGGTACTGCTGCTTCACTGGGGGTCCTGCCCTGTAAATCAGAGCCCCTCTGTAAATGTCAGCCTAGGTAGACAACAGCTGGATAACAACCCATGGCCCATGCAGCACTTCTGTTTGAGGCAAGAACTTATCCAACTAACAGTGGTATCTTTGTGGTACTGGGGACTGAACCAGGGGTATTCTACCTACAAAATATACCCCATGCCCTTTTTAATTTATTTTGAAACAGGGTCTTCCTAAGTTGGTCTTGAACCTGAGATCAACCTGTCTCAGCCTCCCAAGTGCTGGGATTACGGGTGTGTACCACCATGCCCAGCCCTCTAGTAGTGGTTTTTGTTGACAAAGAAAAGACATGAACCCTGAGGTCTGAAGTTGGGATCCTGGCTCTGCCAACTGCTAACTGTGCAACCCTGAACATGTCACATAACCTGCCTGTGTCTCCATTTCCTTGTGTGCGAAATGGGAATTATAATGACACCTACTCGAAGACTGTGGTGAGGATTGCTAAACGAGCAAACACAGAAGTCAGTCTCGTGCAGGGTACATGCTTCCTCCTGAGCCAGTGTTCCTACCTGCTCTTGGCACTGTTCTCATGCTGGAATTAAGCTTCTCCTGTTCCCCCTCTCCTCGGCTGAGATGAGTGAACAAAATCAAGTGTCCCGAGATTCCACTGACTCCTCTCTGCACAGTAACTTTCAAAGATATGGCTCAACCACAAATTATCTGGTAAAAAATAAGGTCTGGCTGTCATCACCTGGACAGCACGAGAAGAGATGGCAAGCCCAACGACCTGCCATCAGATGCCCTAAAAGGCTAGGTGGCTGCACTGAGGGAAAAGATCGCAAACCCAGGTGAGACACCCTTCACCAGACACGCCCTCAGCCAGGACTGCCCAGGCCACCTGTCCCCTGAACTGAATCCCCCTTCTAGCTAAGGCTAGGCCCTGCATCCATGCTCTAGCTCCCTGTATCTCTGCGAGCAGGACTTGTACCTGCCCTGGTCCTCACCTGTAAAACAGGTGTTGATGGGCCCACCCTCATGGGGTGGTTAGGAGAATCAGGTAAGGTGAAACACAAAAAGCACTTTGCTAGCATCTGACCCACTGTAAGTAGTGAATAAATGGTAGGTATTATTTTAACTGTAAAACTCAGGCCTTCTCTCTTCAAATTAGAGGCATCATAAATATTAGTCTCTTCAAGAATAGCGTCCCCACCTACTTCTTTCCCTAAGTCCAGAAAGGACAGGAGTGATTTAATGATCCTAAACTACCAAGAGAGAAGAGAAATGGGTGGATGGAAAGACCACTGCAATAGTGTGGCTTCCTCGAGAGTCTAGGACCCACAGCTAAGTGGTCTCTGCCCTAGAGTGAGCTCATGCAACCAGCAGGCAGAAGGTCTGGCTTCTAGTCTGCCACTGGCCAAGTGGTCCTGGGCAAGTCACTTCCCCACTGGGAGGGTGAACAAGGGCTCCCTTCAGGCTAGAAAAGAAGGTCCCTGCCATCCATCCAGATAAAGAGAAGAGAGGTACAGTTGCAGGTGCATGGGGATAAGACCTGAAGTCCCCAGCCCCTCCTTGGTCTCAGCCACCATAGTGAGAACCTCCCCTGGGTGTCCAAGGAAATTAGCTGACATGATTAACAAGGTTCTACAGGTGACAGCTCTTCCATGGTTTTTAATTGAGAAACAGAGTGTGGCCAGGGGTACCCATCCTTAGCGTAGATGGCCTGGGCAACAGGGAGAAGCACTCTTTAGAAAAGCAGGAGAACTTGGGAGGCAGAGACAGGAGGATCGCGCAGGTTCAAAGCCAGCTGTGTGCGCGCATTGGCTTAGGAGACCCTGTTTCCAAATAAAAATGTAAAAATAGGTCTGGGAGTGTAGCCCAGAGGTAGAAGGGCTTCCAGGAACCCCAGTACCACCAAAAAAATTAAAAAAGAAAAAAAAAAAAGAAAAGCAGGAGAAGGGACATCACTCATGGGAAGAGTCAGCAAAGCCTGCAGGCCTCAGAGCTTCTCTTCTGCCCAACTCCCCAATGCCCAATGTTCCCCACAGCTCCATTTCTGGGACCAGTGAAGAGACTGGTGGAGGTGACAGACTGTGCCCTAGCCCTTCCCTCTTTCTAAAAGGCCCCAACTGTCCTGCTAGGCACAAGTTGCTACGAATTTTAAAGGCTGCAGCTCACAGCCTGGTGATGAAGAAAGCAGGCCAGGTCAGAACCCAACCGACAGGTGCCTTCCCAGGAAGCCACTTCTCCTCTTCACTTTACATCTCACAGAGCAGCAAAGCAGCAAAGCTTTCCTCTGCTGGCCTCCTAATAGAGAGAGGAGCAGGTGAGAATGAGATCAGGTCCTCTGCGAAGATCGGCAACATATAGCAAAAGCCCCTGCTCTCAGGAAAAGGGTGGGGAGGCTCACTGTCCAGAGATGGCAGCTGAAGCTGCAGAAATGTCACAGGACAGATGGGACAGAGGGAACTGCTTTCAGAACACCCCACTGGCCCACTAGGGAAGAGCAGCCTGCTGTTTCAGAAATAACAACCAGTTCTTTGAAGGCACCTTCCTCAAACATCCTCACTCACACTGCTGGCTTACTGTAGCTGAGGGAGCTCATTTGTGCATTTCAGGGCAAGATCCTCTGCCAAGAAAATGGCAGCTTCCCTGTGAAATCTCTACCTTAAAAGCACACCCACCCACATGCCCATACATTCACACAGTCCCATGCAATGTGCAGGACTGTCCTGCAGACAGTTCCGTCTTCTTCCAATGGATGTCAGCATCAAGCTAAAGGCAAAGGAAGCTTGAGTCCAAACCCTGTACCCCATCAACCCCCCCTCCCAGGGCTTCTAGACTCTTACCTGCCTTCTCTAGCCATCCAGCTCCTCAGACTACATCTAGATTATTAACAAGGGAGAGATGCTCACAGAGCTCAAGGGGAACTAAGAGAATTGTGTACAATCACTCCATCACCGGCCGTGCCATCCAACCCATGTTAAAAAGAAAACTATGCTGGCCCTCTGAATCATATTCTTCTTCTAGCTAAGTATCAGGAAAGACGGGGAAAAGAAAGTAAGTTTTGGGAAAGTCAAAATGGTATTACATCATGTTGTTGAGTAGATAGGAGCATACGTAAACGCACAGAAAAACTCTGTATGAATATTCATCAAAGTAAAATGAGTGGGGCAGGGAAAGGGCTAACTGCAAAGAGACCTTCACCTTTCCTATGAGGTTTTCACTTTTTCAAAGGGAGGCTGACTTCCTGTACTACTTTATGCAACTTAACAACACGGTCTCTTTTTTTGCAGCTGGTAGACACCATTTCCAGTAGTCACTTAGCCACTGAAAGAAATAAATCTTTTTCATCCCTCTTCTTTTGCGTTTTGAAGAAAGAAAAGAAAACCCTGTTCCCCTTCGATGTTAAATTTGCTGAAGGTCAAATTCTAGTGCCAATAAACTTTGATAATGTCTCTATAATTTACTGCTTCTTACAAGCTCTATGGCTTTTAATAGCAAAAGTGAATAATTTTTCACTGCTCACTTGCAGCACACGGAAGGAAAAAACTCTTGTCGTGTCTGAGCTAAAACACTTCATTTTCCCTTCTAGTCAGTAAGTGAACTAAAAATTACTTCTTGTAAACAGATGCATATGTCAATAATGGACACATAATGTATGTATCTAAGATGAAGCCTGGGGGAAAAAAAGAGACTAAAACAAAGATAGCCACCCAGAGAGTGGTCAGCACAACCCGCTGGTGGAGCTGTGCATGGCTGCATGTGGCTATGTTTGAGAAACACTTGACCTACAAGGTCAAGGATTATATGGGTGACCAACCAAATAAAAAGAAATAAATTCCAGCACCTCAGTCCCCCACATATTAGAGAAAAATCACAAGGTGGGGAAGAGCTGCAACTTTAGCTCTGACCCAGGACCAGGCAGGGGAGTGGCTGGGATTGGGGCTGGGGCTGGGGCTGGCCATGAGGCCAGGAGTGAGAAGGCAGCTCATCTCTCCGCAGAGGGGCTTTACCCACACTGCAGCAGGCTGAGTGTGTGCATTTCTACACCCAAGCAGTGTGTTCTGTTGGCATTCCTGCAAAACCAGGGCTGTGCTGGGGTATGCAGAGCGGGTGGGTAGGTACCAGCACATCAGGGAAAAGGCCCTGGCCTCTGGATTAGATATTTAAGTTTCAATCCTAGTTGGTTGTCAGCCAAAGGTGCAATAATGATGTTCTTAATGATGAAAAAGAATACTAAGCATCAGCACTAGTGACACATGCTGAATATCATGCTAAGCAATTTGCATGTACAGTCTTGTGTGATCTTCACCCAGAGGGGCCAGTCCACAATCCAAGTTGGTAAGTAGCAAACAGCACCATGACAAGGCCACTTTCACTCCAGCTTTGGGGCACCCAGACTAACACAAACCAAGTCCAACAGTCAGGGGTTACCCGCCTACCCTGCAGTGGGTCCCACGGGAGGCAGGACAAAAGCTCTCTGATGGGTCTTGGTTCCTCACACATTCCCTCCTCTTCCTGGCTTCACAGAATGTTTGTCTCTTAGGCAGCAGGAGCCCATGCTTCCTGCCACCGGATCCTTCTAACAGGGGCTAGAGAGGTGGGAATCATAGTCCGCCCACACCTCCGTGCAGGCTCCCTGCCAAAGCCAGCCCCACACTGGCTTCCTGTTCATTTTGCCTCATGGATGATTTTTAAAGCTTTTTAATTGTCCTTAATAAATTACCTACACGTGCACGATTGTTACAATAGTTTCATTAATTTTTCTCAGCGCATCTAAGCTGTTTATCACAGAAGTGTTAATGGAAAAGAAAAACATGTCAGGCAGGCTCTTGTTTGCTCACTCTGGGCTGGGGCAAATTAATGCTTATAGGATTGCTTTCCCATACCACAAACAATTAGGGATGTCTTTATTTCATCCTGGTAAACCACCTTTCAGCAAGGCCAGAGGGAGCGTGCCCACCAGAGCGCCCCGGAACTGCCTGTCGAGGGAGCAGCTCATGGGCATGCCTCCAGCTTGCTCAGTAACATGTAACTTTATCTCTGCTCTCCCTCAGTGGAAATCGAAACCGAGTCCTTGGCACTCACAGCCAGCCCTACTCCAACCCAGAGAGACACATCGGTAATACTTTGGAGGGCATGCTTCTTTGTACTTGAGATTTTTCAAGCAGAAATGAGTTGTTAGGGGCTAGGGAAGGACAAAGGTGGCAGCCAAGCATGTAGGCCTAGAGTAACAGTGGCAGGGGCTGCAGATGCTGAGCCCTGTGGTCCACGGGGGATTGGCTTGCCAGTCTTCCAATTGCTCAGTGGAAAAGCAGAAAGGGCTGCTGGGTGTTTTGGCTGGAGAACCTGAGATTCATGGGGTTGTGCCACATACCATCTGACCGGAAGTTTGGCTGGACAGCTAGGTTAGCTGGGCCTTACTCATATGACAGCAAATGCCAGAACTTGGGTACACCCACATGGAGCCCCCACAATGGGTTGGGCCCACTTTCTCCAGGAGTCACCCTTGCTTAGCAGGGTGATTTAAAATTCAAAACCTGAACATTTGGACACCAGCTACATGTTAAGAGGGTTGGCCAAGCTCCTTGAAGCACACAATGTTTTGGATTTAACTTTAAGGAGCAACTCAACAGCAGTGCTTATGTGACTGTGGCTACACAACAACATCCATAGCTATAAGTGGTGCCCCAACCTGACCCCAGCTCTCCTCCCCAAAAGCTCATCTCCCGCCACTCCGTACCGTGTGGAGTTCCCGACACTGAGCCACAGCTCAGTTTCTCTGCAGCAAGTTCTTCCTCTATCAGCTTGGCATACTTACTATACTACAAGAATATTCCCTCAGTAGAATGGATGGTCAGCCCTTGCTCCAACTGGTGTTCCTCAGAATATCAATAATCTATGTTAACAGCTGGAGCCTAAAAAGCTCACCTCCAAAAGCCCTAAGCTGTGCACTTGGCACCTTGACACTGGGACCATGCGCTACAGTCTTAAGGTGGTCATCAGTGCAAGTTCAGAACATCCCACTCTTCTTGCTGCAGGTTCTTCACTTATTGCTTCTCAGCTGAGCACTGGCACCACCTACCTGTCTAATCTTGCCTCCCTCACTAGCTTCTAGCTCCTGGGGTCCTCAGGATCCTCCACCCTTCCTTCTGTTTCCTGAACTCACAATGCTTGTTTTTGTCTTGGGGACCACATGGGCCATGTTATCCGCCTGGAAATCCCTGATCCCAGGTGCTTCAGAGAGGCTGCTCTACCCACTCTCCTAAATGAACACCCTCACACACACCCCACCCCCGCCCTCTCCAACCCAACACTGTTCCGTTTTCTCTGTGCACTCATCGGTCATAGTAGTACATTCATTAACCTGGCTTCTCAACTACAGGCTGAACCTCCATTAGATTACAAACTTCATGAGAGTGAAGAGCTTGCTGCCTTGTCCCCAATCCCGCAGGGAGCCTGACACATAGTAGGAACTTCTAAATATTTGTCTCATGAATAAATAAAACTCACTTTGTCATAGAACAAAGTGTCATCTCTTAAGCTGCAGAAGAAAAGCTTCATATCCTGAAAAGCAGTTTGGTTCTGCAGCAGGAAGCCCAAGGAGCCAGTTGGGATGAGGAATACTTTGGAACTAGGGGACACACCTCTGGGGAGCACTGGTAAACTCTTCGCAGGAATTAACATAAACTAGTTGCTTGTTAATACATGCTGCCTCTTCCTTAAACAGCTTATGAACACTATAATTTTCTTCACTGAAACACTGTCTTACAGAACCAACTCCCCTAATTACAGATGTTTGTATGCATTATAATCGTTATACAATTAAACCTACTAAAAAGAATAAATGGTTAAATGCCCCCTTGCCCTGTTGCTAACCCATCCCTCTCTTAACCATCAAAACACAAACAAAAAACAATAAACAGCATCACAACAATGAGGGGGAAAAAAGCCTAACCAAAAGGTGCTGAGTACACCAAGTTGACTTGTAAACAGACGCAAATTCTAGGATATTGAAATTCGTGCTGACATAGAACTTTGTTGCTACAGGGGGCAAAGTCAACTTTCAACTTCAAACCCCGGCATCTGACAGCTCAGAGTCTGACTTCTGTGGCACATGAAAGGCTTGTCTGTATTGTACAAAATGTCTCATTTCAGGAGCAAACATCTTCCTCACGCAATTCATCTCTAGACACAAACACAGTTTGGTGACCCGGAGGAGGCTTTTCTGGGATCATCTATGAAATTTTTCACAAAGGCATTCCTGGCCCAAGGGTATTTACCAGGAAGTCTGCGGCGACTGCTTGGGAGCCAGGCAGGTTTAACTGATACAAGTCTCTCTGAGACACTATGCATCCTGAGGAAAACACTGAGGGTGGAATTTTGATGAAAAGGCCCAGGCACCAGCTATTGCAATGAGGCTGACACCTCCCTCTGAGATTCAGTACCATGGGGAGGGAAGGGGCGTTGTGCCCTAGGATCTCAGAGAACTGAGTCAGGCCCTCTGTTTCAGGTACTGAAAGGGCCCTGAGCACAAAGCTCTGTTATCTGAACCCCTGAAAAGCTGGTACTTGCAAAGGAGAGGGACAGAGAAGCTTCATTATAGCTGCAGAGAGGATCTGACCCTGCTGACCTTCCAGCTACTCCAGATATTTCGAAAGGTCCCTGTTCCTGCCTGAACAGCATTCAACACCAAGCTACCCAGATGTGACATGCAGAGGCAAGCCAGGCCATGAGGCCTTCAGACAGCCAGAAACATCGCTTCCATTCTTCCACAGACAAAGTTCCCTGGCACAGCAACAGGGTGGACCATCTCAGCACTCTCTGACAAATGCTGTTGGGCAAGCAGCACCTCTCCACGCTGGTGAGGAAGTTCCTGCCTTCTGTGTTCTTGTCTGTTACTTGGAGGTGATAACAGGATTTACCTCCCAACGCTACTGATGGTGCCTGTAGATGCTCCTTGGACATCAGCTGGGGATATCTGGCAAAGGAGCATCACTGAGGCTTTGGTCATTCTCAGCCCTAAAAGTTTCCTTGGGTCTTTTCAAAGACTTGAAAGCAGATGGGTCTGGGAAAGGGGGAGGGGGAAGGATCAGTAAGCCCTTAGGTCTGCTCATTTCTATCCTAGATCTAGCTTCTTTCCTGGTTCAACTCTTGCATTCCCCCACCTAGGACTTAGTGGACCCCAGCTATAGCTCCTGAAGCTTCCATTAAGGCATCTGACACAAACACTATTGGATTTGTGGGAAAGAGAGATCTGCCTAGTTTTCCTAGAAGAAAGAAGCAAAGTGACTGATAGAGGTTCACTACACCTGGGCTGGTCACGTCATCCTGGGCTCCCATCCCGTCATCACGACAAGCTTATACGGTATGACTATTCTTATCCCTCTTGGGGAAATGGAGCTCACAGAGGGGACATGGTTTGCCCAATGACACACAGCTAATTGGTGCTACTGTTCAGCCTGGAGCAGTGTAGTCCAACTGAGAGGGCCTCAGCTTACTCTTTTTTTAAATTTTTAATTTATTTATTTATTGGTACTGGGGATTGAATCCAGGAGAATTTTACCTCTGAGCTATACCCCAACCCCCCTTTTTTAAACAGAGCCTTGCTAGGTTGCTGAGAGTCTTGCTAAGTTGCTAATGGCTAGTCTTGAACCTATGATCCTCCTGTCATCCTCCCAAGTACTGGGATTACAGGCCCGTACCAACATACCTGGCCTAAGCTTGCTCTCTGACCTTAGGTGACACTCTGGAAACAAGCTCTCCCCTCTGTGGAATGGAGGCAGGCTCTTCCAACCCTGTCCTGTGAATCCAGGCTCAGCAAGTTCTGCAGAGCAGTTTTCTGCACAGCAGCCTCTCACCACAGCTCAGCCAGAAGCATCTTCCCTGGGCTTTTCCCAGGTGGTGGGGGTACAGGTTGGCAGCAAGAGAAAGGCAGTTCCTGCTGGAGCCACGTGTGCCACAGCAGCTGCCAGAAAGTCTCATTAGTCAGCACCAACAGCTGCCACCCTGGAACACGTGGCATCAACGGAGAGGTGCCAGAGGCCCTGTGAAGCTGGGGGTGGCTAGGAAACAAGAGGGGGCCAAGGAGAAGCCAGACTCAGTACCTCTTTGGGGCTCGGTATATACCTCTCTTCATCCTTGGCCAAAGCCATAAATAAGTGACCTGATGCCACGGGTCCCCTCCCAGCACACAGTGCCCCAGCCCAGGCTGATTTTGATCAGGTGCTCATATCAGGAGCAGGCTCTCAGCTGTAGACAGCCAGAGGCATCCTCAGGAACACAAAGAGGCTGTTGGGGGTACCAAGCTGTCCCAAGGGCCTTGAACCATCATGTTCTGTTTCTCTGGGGTGCTGGGAAGGAGCTGACGCCTAACCTATTTGAGGTTGGTTTGAAGGAGTGCTGGTCTACTCCAGTACCATCTTTTCCTCGCCCCTCCAGTTCTGATGAGGGCACCTTCTATCAGCACTCTCTAGCTCTCCTGTCCTCAAAGCATCCAATATCCAACACTGTCTGCCAGAGCTATCCTAGGCCCCGTGCCTGCCAGGAGGAGATGCCATTCCATACACCTGTCAGGAAGAAAGGAAGGGGAATTATGGCCCCTGGCCAGGGCCTTTCTTGCTCTAACCCACCCCACTCTTGGGGTCTTTCCAGGGTCTTTTCAACATCCTCTTTATTTTCATGCAGTTGCAGCCTAGGCAAAAGGACCCAGGATTGTGGCTGTTTCCTACAAGAAGAAAAACACCTATTTTTTTCTGGGGAGAACCAGAGGGGAGATGGCTGACTGGCCAGGCTGACTTCCCTATGGAAGTCAACAAATATATGCTGCTTAAGAAAAATAGCTCTGAAACAGAAACCTCTCCAAGTTCTGAATCTTCAAGCAACTTCCCTCAAAGGGAGTGAAGTTATTCATGCTTGAAAACCAAGAAGGTAAATATCCCTAGAAGATTTATCAAAATTGCCTATGTTGATGTGTAAGACCATGAGCCCAATATGGAACCCAATTTAAACATCCCAAGACTTTAAGAGAGTTGCTGGAGGGAGGGAAGGAGATCAAAGGGGATCCCTCCACCCTGGCATTCTCTCCTAAACCCAGATTAAAACAGTGAGATAACAACAACAACCAAAACCTTCACATATGGCCTTTGCCTAAAACAGATATGAATAACAATTACTACTCCTGTTGCTCATATGCCTATGTATGCCAGGCAAAATGCTCAGTAGTTCTCAGATCGCAATTAACCAACACAAAACCAGGAAAGAAGGGAGAGAGGGAGGGAGGGAGGGAGGGAGGGAGGGAAATAAAGCTGAGAGAAAAAAGAAAAAGAAAACAACTATGATAGACATGCCTTCCGCCTTGGCCATTACAGAGGGACTTGATCTCCCAGGGTTCACTTCTCCTGAAGCAGGCTCCATGAAGTTCAGAGATTCATGAAATCGTGCAACCCTAAAGCTGAAATTCAAACCCAGTCCCCAGTGACTGCAGAGGCCACCTGTGCTGATTCTGTCACACTTCTCTAAGAGCCCTGCCTCCCTACCATTAGAGACCAGACAGCCTCGCTCAGAGGTAAGTTGAGCCCGAGGTTCCCCTGCTACTCTGGAACCTCGGACTTACAACAAGCACTGAGTGATTTAAAAGAGTCTGACTTGGGCTTTGAGGGAGTGGGAGCCCTCCCTCCTCCCTCTCCCTGCTCAGCCATCTTGTCCTCATGAGTCACCAGCCCAGGCAAGGGTGTGGGTGGCTCCACAAACCCATCCTCATCAATGGAAATAAAACACAAAGCCTTCATCCTCACGTCTGTAGTTACCAGCGTCACTGCCTCCTACAAAGGGCAGTGCTGCCTGAAAACAGTCGCCAGTGCAGCCAGGTGCTGGCAGCCCCAGGGGAGCAGCAGAGGCACGGTTGATAGGAGTAAGGGCCAGAGAGGGGCCCTGACCCAGGCAGCTCGCAGCTCCACACTGCTCTGGGCTGCCGACTCCCTGGATGTTTCTGCAGCTCCGAGGTACCACTGACGCCAACTCTCCAAACACGAACAAGGGGGAGCTGTAGCCTTTGGGGAACATGGGGACCAGGGCAGGGCCTGAGCTTGCAGCTCCTCACTCCACGTACACCGCAAGGGGCACACAAGTGAACAAATACCCTCAGGCTGAGGACAGCGCATGTGCACGGCACAGCCTGCCCTTCATTAAAGGTCATGGGCTGCCTGCCAGCTGTAGGGACCTGCTCGTTTTTAAGATGACCAGCTCTTCAGTAAAGGTCTCTGGTCTTTAGCAGTGGTGTGAGTCCTGCCTCCTTGTGACCTCTTTTAGATTCTCCACAGAGCCCAGCTCTGACCAGCCAGCAAAGCGAGCTCAGATATGTGCACACATGCCAAACTCCAGGCACAGATGCCTGATGAACAGAATCAGGCTGGTGCTAAGCCACGGATACAAGGCCAAAGGGGTCCCCGAGTGGCAAGATGATATACATAGAGCTGTTTAGAAAGGAAGTAGGGTATGGCTTCTGGTGCCCCAGCAAGCTCGTGGCAGCCAAGCCCAGAGGTGGCTATCTGTTTACTTTCTGCTCTGTCAGCACCCATTCCTCCTCATGGGCTCATTTCAGAAACAGTCCTGCCTCCCCACCCTTCTGAGCACAGTTCACGTGGCCTTGTGTGGCCTCTAGGTCAGGAACATTCATGGGTTATTTAAGGTTAAAATAACCACCTGACTCTTGAACAATCTCATAGTGAGTGTCACTTGCCCTACCTGCAAGCCACAGCAGGGAGACCCCACTGGTCTTGACTGTCAGCCAGACAGCCCCCATCCTCCCCACCCCAAGTATCACAGGCCCAAGTTTATAATTTGGTTCTGACTGATGGAGATGGGCACACATCTTTTGTCCGGTTATTTTCAAATCAGCCACATCGATGGCATCAGTAATATTAATATGTGATAGGCTGGGGTTGCTTTACCCACTGGGTAATAAAACTTCAATTTTTCTTCACTGTTCCAATTCCCTCTCTGGCACTCACATACCAACCCACGACTTTGGGCTATCCCGGGAGAATCCTGAAATGTATTCACTCACTGGTAGGGAATAAGTTACTCTTGAGAAATGGCCCCATGTGTGACCTTCTCCCGAGCTATGAGCTCCACCAAGCCAAAGATCCTTTCCCAGTGCTGGTGCAGCACCTGTTGTGGTCACTCTCCACTTGGTGAGTGAAAGTCACCTCCAGGTAGGACTCTATGGTGCTGATAAGGAAAGCCTTGGCTGGCCCAGCTCTCTCCCCTACATATTCAATCTCCATCCTCAGACAAGAATGTACTTTCTTTTTTAAAACTGGTACATACTGTTCACACCTGTATTTCAGGTTTGGAAATGCATGTTTGTAAGCAGCAATACAAAAGTATTTATGAAGAATGCATAATCTCTGAAAATTATGAAAACACCCCTGCTACTAATACATCTGCAGAGTCCTCCAGGCCAGACTACAGTTTCACTAGGCAATGCCACAACCCAGAGTGCAACCAGAGTGGGTGCAGATTCTTGTCCAGGTCTACAAATACCCCAGTCTCTAGCCTGTAAAATCTTGTATAAGTCACACTGGCTTGATCAGAGCTACCAGATACCACCAGACGTTGAGAGTTCCCCAGCACCAACCAGTGTGGACAGATGGTGCCTTGATTCACATCTCAGAAGCTGACACCTAACCAAGATGTCCTCTCCTTCTGAGGGACTTAAGCATACAGACACACAATATGCCTTCCTCTAACAGGAAAGCTTAACCCTCAGGCCAGAGCAGGCTGGGGTTTCTAGGGTGTTTTCCTGACACTGATTAAATCCCACATCTCGACCCACTTTTATCTTTTTCCCCTAAAATATCGCATTTTAAAAAATTCCTCAGAGTGTGTTTTGTTTTCTTAACTGAACAGTGGCTTTTGAAACAGTCCTGACCTTCCTTCCCCTCCCCCTCCCTGTCACCGAGCAACAGAAATTAAATTGATTCCCGCTATCAGCGCTCTGCATCTCAGTGATTATGCCCAGCCACCAGGAAAGTCAGCTTTTCTGCTCCATCCCACCAACAGAAGCCCTGTTGCTAAATCCAAGCCCACAGCTCAGGAAGGAGGGGATGTAGGAAAAGGGGGTACCCGAAGGGCACAGGTAACAATTTATGGCCCCCTTGTCACTGAGGTCTTATCTCTGCGGCCAGACCCTTCTGAGAAATGGTGGCTGTTACTAAACCCCAGGAGGGCTGCCCACTGGAAACCCAGCCGTTTAGGACAGGTGGCCCAGTGGGGAAGAGAAAGGCCACTGTGGAGAATCACCCTGCTCTAAGTCCTCGCTCCTTGGCATGCCACCACCAGGTGTTCCAGCTCAAGCAAACCACCTGCCTCACCTAAAGATGGCACTGGGGAGGTAGAGGCTGCAGCAAGAAGTGAAGGCTAGACCTCCCCAGGGAGGCCCTTCCACAGCCACTCAGTCCAAGGTAGCACCTCTTCGCCCTCTCATAAAACACACTGCACTTCCCTTTCAAAAGCTCCCATGACAATCTCTACTCGCACATATTCATGTGCCTCTTTGTCTAATGTCATGGTTCCCTGCTAGATTAGACCCCCTGAGCAACAGACCACAAATCCTCTACCTAGCCAACCAGTAAACACAACTTTCCCTCCCCTCCCCAGGCCCTCATGCAATCCCCCAGTTTAATCCCCAGGTCACCCCCTTGCTGTGCAATGATTCCCAGGAACAGCAGTCACCCTGTCCAGCCTCTCCCAGAGCTGGAATTCGAACTTCAATCTGACCCACGTTCCACTGCTGGCATCAAAGAGGTTTGGCTCACCCAGTCATCTTCCTGATGACTTGGGAACAAAGCCAAGTGACTTCATTTATTATTTCCACCTCACTTTGTTCCAAAGGGATTGGAGATATCTTACACAAATATCTATAACATTAATAATAATAATAATAATAATAATAATAATAATAAAGATGAAGAGGTGAGGTAGGAGGGGGAAAGCATAAGCTGCAGAGTTAGGTTCCTGCCCCAAAGTGTATGTCACAACTGAGAAAGGCATTCCCAAGAGATCTAAACCCCATTCCCAACTAGATGATGAGAAATATTTCTTCTGTTATTTAAAGGGCACTTCACCTGCCATACAAATATCTCAGTTCGGCCTTGGGAATTCATCAACAATGCACACACAGGGCTCCAGGCTGTAAGTGTCTCTGATGTCCTTGAGTCCGAAGTCAGATACCTCTCAGCCAGGGAGAGACCAGTGGCTGGAGCCCAATAGGAGGAGCAGGAGAAGTGTTTTCTTCTAAACCAGTGCTGATCTCTCTGCTTGCACAGTAATCCTGTTTGACCTTGAGTGGGCCTAGATCCTCTTTCCTTCTGCTTCCAATTCTAGAACTTTTATGGTTTTATGATTCACTGCTGTCGTTTTCAGAGGAGTGGTTTTATTGGAATGTCCATAGCAATTGGCCATCTTTTACTTCCAAGTTTGACTTGACTTCCCAGTTCTGCCTGTGCTCACTCCCCTGTCCCATTTTCTTGGGTTGTGCTGCCCATACCCAGGGTTCCTCTGTTCCAGGTGCTGGTCTTTTAGCTTCTACCTCCTGTGCCTGTCAACTCCACCCCCATTTGCAAAGCCTGGCTCCACTGAATCTCTCCTCCTTCGTCCATCCAGCTGGGTATCATGATTTGGTTTGGTTTAGCTTCTCTCCATACTTCAGAGAACCCAATACCCAGAACACAAGTACAACAGCTTTTCCCAGAAATTTATGAACATTCTTAATTCTTCCATGGTGTTCTCTTTGTCATAATAGTAAACATTCACTGAGTTTGTATCCTGTGTTTCACCCTCTATTCAGCCATTTCCATCAACCCATTCCTTTAGTCCTCACCACATCCCAGAAGGGGGGGTTATACTTTATTATTCTTCCTACCTTACATATAGGTCTGTACACTGAGAGTCAAATGAGTTAGAGTCACTTGGCCAAGGTCACACCAGGATTCAATCCCAAGTTTATTATTCAATCCCAAACTCTGTGTATGTGGTGGTGGAGATTTTGGAATGGGGATTGAACCCAGGGGCATTCTCCCTCTGAGCTAACTATACCCTCAGCCTAATTTTTTGTTTTGAAATGGGGAGTCTCACTACTTGCTAAGGCTATTAAACCTGTGATCCTACTATCTCAGCCTCCCAAATACTGGGACTACAGGCGTGCACCACCATGCTCAGCATCCCAAAGCTCTTAGCTACTGCACTGTGTAGTGATGTCTGCTTCTACAATCCATGAAGAACTTTCCCAATTTTAACTGCTTTGTCACTCAGTCACAAATTTTCCAGACATGCATTCATTCCATGAATTAAGCCTGCAGCTCTGTGGCGCAGGTTAGAAGCTTTGGGTTTCATGGTCCAGCAGTCTTGAGCTCTCATCCTTATTGAAGACTGCACAGCCTCTCCGAGCTGCAGTTTTCCATGTGCAGAGGAGAGCTAATAAGCCCTGTGTGTCCCCAGGATATAGCCTGATTATTTTACCAGTGTGGTACTTTTGGACAGATAAAGACTCTTCCAGGAAGGACAAACTTACCTCCTTACTCTCAGGTGCTCTGCATGAAACATAAACTCATCACTTTGTCCTGTCTGAAGAGCAAGGACCCATCACTAAGGACCTCAGGACATTCCAAAGGAGCCTCAAGTGCAACAAAACTGACCCAAGCCTCCCCATGGAGGTGCAGAAACGATTTTCTAATTAAGCAGTGAGAGTGCTGTATTGACTAAGTGAGAGAAGAGCTCAGGAGGGAAAGGTGGTAGATTAAAGATGTACAACAGGAGGAGTGAGCTGAGGCAGCAAGGCCAGACCACCTCTAGTGGCCCTGGCTCCTCTCCTTCAGTCTCTACAGAACAGGACCAGTGACCTATGAAAACACTGACCTTCTCTTTTATCTGCTTAAAACCTTCCAAAGCTTTCCATGGCACTTAGAGCAAAACTTGGGACTTCTTCCCCTGGCTCACAAGGCTGTCCATGACAGAGCTGCATCTTCCTCCCTCTTGGGGGTCATCACACCTGCCCTCCTGAATCATTAGGTTCCATCCCGACACAAGGCCTTGGCACTGCCCTTTCCTCTGCCCCAGGTCTGCACAGTTTCTGAGAGAGCGCTCTCTTTCTGACTACCCCATTGGAAGCAGCCCCAAGCACACTATTATTTTCTGCATAACAAAAGGCGCAACCTGATATTTTTAATTTTTTCTTTTGCCATCTGAGTGCTTTCCCTCAACCCTGTATTGAAATGTATGTTCCATGAAAACATTACCCCCCAGTGTCCAACACTGGTGCCTGGAATACTGTAGACACCCAAGAAAAATCTGTTGTCAGCATGTTACTGCAGCACTATTCCAACAACCAAGAGATGGAAACAACCTAAGTGCCATCCACAGATGAAAGGAGGGGGCGGGGGAGAGGGAGAGAACGAATGATGGTATACTATACATCCATTTTTTAAAAGGACGTTTTGTCATTTCTGACAATGGGGATGAACCTGGAGGACATTAGTTAAGTGAAATAAGCCAGGAACAGAAAGGTAAATACAGTGTGACCTCACTCATATGTGGAACAACAACAACAATTTTTGTAAAACTCAGCGAAATGGAGTGGAATAGGGTTAACAGGTGGAGACTGGTGGTTGATGTTGGGGAGAGGAGAGATGCTGCTGATCCAAAGGCATAAAGCTTCCGTGAGACAGAGGGTAAGTTCTAGCGATCCACACACAGCATGGAGGCCTCCGCTCATTTGAAAGGACTGTATATTTCAAAACTGTTGAGAGAGACTGTAAGAGTTCTCACCACAAACGAACGATAAGTATGTGAGGGAATATATATGTTAATTAGCATGACTGAATCACTCCACCACTTGTACATGTAAAATAACATCACACTGCACTTCCTAAATACATACTATTATTTAACAACTATAAATTAAAAATGTAAATATATCATTGCCTACCTCCAAATATAAATAAAAAAAATTATACCATCAGAAAAATCTTATTGGGAAGGGAGAAGGAGGAAGGAACAGGGCATGTAGAGAAGAGGCGCTTCTTTGGGGCTGATCGACTGAAGGCAGATGCTGGGGTCATCCTGGTCAGTACAAAAGACCATGAAGCTAGACAGGCTAGATGGCTACATACAGAGTAAAGATTTCTGGACTCACAATAAGGAAACCTAATTGTGTGTGTGTGTGTGTGTGTGTGTGTGTGTGTGTGTGTGTGTGTGGTACTGGAGGCAGAACCCAGTGGCTTTCTCCCAGACCTATTGTATGCTTTATTTGGAAACAGGGTCTCACTAAGTTGCTGAGGCTGGCTTCGAACCTGTGCAGCCCTCCTATCTCAGCCTCCTAAGTGTGGGGATTACAAGCGTGTGCCATCACACCTGGCAAGGAGACCTAATTTTAAAACAGTCTGCATACTTTTTTGGTTTCCCAGGGCTTCCATGACAAAGTACTGCAAGCTAGGCAGCTTAAACATCAGAAACCGACTGTCTTACTCTTTTTTTGGGGGGGGGGGGTGGTACTGGGGTTCCTGGAAGCCATTCTACCTCCGGGCTACACTCCCAGACCTATTTTATATTTTTGAAACAGGGTCTCTTATGCCAGCGCGGCTGGCTTTGAACCTGTGCGATCCTCCTGTCTCTGCCTCCCAAGCGCGGGGATTAAAAGTGTGTGTCACCACGCCCAACTCGACTGTCTTACTCTTCTGAAGATGAGACTGAAATTGATAGATTGGGATGGTTGGTTCCTTCTGAAATCTCAAGGGAGAACCTTCCCGCACTTCCCTCCTACCTCCTGGTAGCTGCCAGTCCATGGTGGGCGCATCACTCCCACCTCTATCTCTGTCTTCACATGGATTCTCCTATGTGTGTCCTCTGTACCTAAACCTCTCCCTCTCCCTTCCCCTCCCCCTCCTTTATTTCTCTCTTTTTATTTTTTATTTTTGTAGTACTTGGTATTGGACCCAGAAGCACTTTACTGAGCTATACCCCCTGACCTTTTTATTTCTTTATTTTAAGATAGGGTCTTGCTAAATTGCCAAGGCTGGTCTCAAACCTGTGACCCTTCTGTCTCACCCTCCCAAGTAGCTGGGATTACAGGCGTGTGCCACCACACTTGGCTTCCCTCCTCTAATAAGGCTACCAGTCACTGTATTAGGGCCCACTCCAATTTAACACAATCTCATGTTAACTCATTATATTCCCAAAGATCCTATTTTCAAAGAAGGAACATTCTTTGTGTGGGGGTGATAGGGACTGAATTGAATCCAGGGGTACTCTACTTCTGAGCTACACACTCTGTCCTACTTTATTTTTTTAATTCTGAAAAAGGGTTACCACACACTGGCTTCGAACCTATGATCCTTCATTCTCAGCCTCCCAAGAGTTGGGAATATGAGTGTGTACCACCATATCCAGGTACAGTCACATTTTGAAGTGCCAGGTGAACATGAATTTATGAAGGGTCACCCAGAACATCCACCAACTCCAGTGTGCAGCCTCAGAGAAGCCACCCAAGGTGCCCCAGCACCTCTTGCTCTGCCCTGCTCCAACCCAGGTCTCAAATCTTTTCCCTAAAGCGAGGCAGCAGCACTGGTCATGGCACTGTCACATAGGAAGACCCCCTCTGCATGCACCACATGGAGGGGACTACAGCTTTGCTGTGGCTGGAGGAAGGGATCCACAGCAGGTTGGAAAGCAGAGGGCAGTGTACACAGGGCCTGAGGGAGATACATCTGGAGGAGAGGGTGAAATGGATTACAGCAGGAGAAAGCATGGAAGGGACCATGTCGGGAAGCAGAGTGGGTCAGCCTGGCCTGGGGTGCGGACCACAGGAAGGAGAGAAGAGGTGGGCACAGGTGGCGCCTGGCTGATAAACGTCAGTAATGGACACCAGCCTGGAGCCAGTGAGGTCGGTGTGAAGAGGGTGGATGGGGAGATGAGTCTGAAACATTCGAATGGAAATGGCCAGCAGGGTAGAGGGAAATCACATGGGCGAAGGCCTGGCTGCAGGTGGAGGTTGTACAGGGAGCAGGACAATGGCTTGTGGCCATGACTCCAGGAGGGGTGCACTTCAAATGCCTGGGAGTGCCTGTGTCCATCTAAACCCAACCCTGGGAACAACCAGGAAAACACACACGGCAGAAACTTGAGACCCTTGTGCACCAGAAGCAGAGCCTCTTCCGGGAGGAGTCAGCGGGCCCAGGCATAGAAAGCTGAGACACCAGCTGGGCCCTTGAGCAAGCCTGGGACTGCTCTAGGCCTCACAAACCTTCTACATCAGAGTCCAGGAAACCAAGACCCCGGCTGACACTGAAATTCAGTGATTCTCACCCACCAGGGCCACATTAAGTGCCTGGTATTTCAATAATTCAATTAAGAAAGCTCAATTTTTTTAAGGCTTAATATTTAATGGAAGGGTTATGAAGTGCAACACAATTCGCTGTGATTAATAGTTACAATTAAAGGCTGAGCGCACTGAAGGGAGAAAGGCACGGCTTAGAGAAAACACATTTCCGCTGGGGGACACAAGGAGTTACACCTACAGCCTAGGCGAAGCCTTCTCTTGAAGGCCCACACCCAGCCAAGCCCCTGCCAGGGCTGCTCCAGGCGGTGTTTCTGTGTATAGAAATAGCTGCAGATTGGCCCAGGAGCAGCTGGACTCTACTAGGGGGCAGAGAGCACAAAGAGGGGCTCCTCTCTCCATCTTTCCAACAAAAAGAATCTTGTTTGATGCAGAGTTGGAATGGGGCCTGCCCTGACCAGTGGTCACATCCTCTTTCTACCCCAATCAAGTCTTCCAGAAGGAGTAAAGGCAAAAAAGAAATATGATCTGTCAGACAGGAAAAGGGGACAGTTGACCTCTGACAATCTGGTTCAGGGGTGGCAGGAAGTTGGTGTCTTTGAACTCCAACAACTCAGATGCAGGGTGCAGGCAAAGATGTGACCACCCTGGCCATGTTCAAACACACCTGGCCTTCAGTTGCCTCTCTACCTGTGAATTCAAGGGAAGAGACTGACACCCCAGGTGCAGGTACTCAAAGGGCTGTCTCCATCTGTGACCCATTGGCATTTGGGTCCAGACCCAGGATAGCCAAAAGGGATCTTGCAGGGATCCATCTACCCCCAGCCACTCAGTGGTGATGCCTCCTCTACCGGGCCTTCTGGCTTACCATCCTCCAGTTACCAAAATGGGAGGGACCAACCGATTACCATGTGATGTTAAATGAGTTCCAACAACTGGGTGAGAAGATGTACTATGTCTAGAAAAGCACAAAAAGACAGGAAAAAGTGAGTGGATGCCTGAGACCTTCAGCCTTAAGACAGACAGATGCTGTCCACTGAGTGCAGCCCTGAAGTCTCTTACAGGGAAGACAAGGGGTGAAGGGCAGGGACCAGAGAAATAAATCCAGTAAAAGCAAGGCTGCTGCCATGGGGGCATAGGTATTAGGTGAAGACTTCTGAGAGAGCAAATGAATACAAGGACACCTCACCTGGGCCTCTAGCATATCTTGGGCCCCAGTGTGCCAGACAGTTAGGTACAAAGAAGAAATCACCCTCTGTCTACTAGAAACATGCCCATGGTGTTGGTAGCAGCAGCACTTCTCTCTGATACAGGAGAACCAGAGAAGAGAAAAAGGCAAGCTTGGATTTGGCAGAAAAAAAAATATTTAAAAGAGATAACTAATTAATTATAATCACTGATGTGAACTGTTTGCCATTCATGCCTAATTACTATGCAGCAAAATGATGGTGTTTACCATTAAAAGTGCATCACGTTAAAACTGGGGTGGGTTTCCTTTGGTCGCAACAGAATTTCCAATGAATGGACAATGTGTAGGTACTTGTACTCCCAGTCATCTGCTAACACAACCTCAAGGTTCTGGAGGGAGTCCCATTATTATAAATAATAAGAAACATATGATTTAAATAAGCATCGGATTGATCAGTCAACTGTGTGTGTGAGGTCTTCTGCTAAGGACTTGCACGCATCTGTCTCCTTTAAGACTCCCAATCCTATAAAACACATCCTACACTTCATCATCATTTTATAGATAGATTAATTTGCCCAAGGTCACACAGTTGGGCTCTGATGGGGCCAAGAACTGGCAGTCAGGCCCGCCTGCCTCCAGCATCCACGTTCATCACCAACACGACAACCGCAGAGCAAGCGCGCAGCAGACAAGGCTGGAAGGGCACATGCCACAGTGCTAATTGTGGCTGGCTCTCCATGAGACTGAGTTCTTTCTTTCGCTCAGCTATTTTCATGTAATTTTTAATAAACATTCTATAGTGAATGTAAATTACCTGGGGCTTTGTTGTTTTGCTGGTTTTTTATTTTGTTTTGTAAGAAGGAGAGCTCTACTAGTTATGACTCCCACCAACCAGAAGCCAGATCAGGTGGGAGTCAGGGCAGGCAGGGCAGAAAATATCCTAGCCAGTCGTGTCTAGGCCAGCCTTCAGTGTGTTACAGCCGTCCTAGCTATCTGGTCCCTAACAGATGGTCCCCACTTCATCACAGCCTCCCTGGATATCGGGTGAGTGGATGGAAGCTCAAAAACCTCCAGTTGGGAAGGACAGAGGCTGCAAGTCACTGGATGATCAGTACAAACATTGCCCTAGTTAAATGGCCTTCCCAGCATCTGACAGCACGCTACCAGCTTTTCCTCCTTTTACTGGTAGAGCAAAATGACTGAAGTTACTCTTCTAGACATAAAAACTAAAAGTTTCCAAAACAAATCCTTCCCAGGGATCTCAGAGCAATGCTGCATTATGTGGCGGCTATGCGGAATCAGGATGAAGTGCCGGACTAAGTCAGAATAGCCCAGGTACCCCTACAAAGTCCTATCCACCTGAGGCCAGGCCTAGAAAGGTCGTCCTTGGTTAGACTGAGGACTCTCTCAGATACAGGAGGGACACGTTCCTGCTTAATGAAGAGACAAATAAGCTGGAAAGATCCAGATGGCACCAAGGAACAGGGCTATGGCCAAGGCATTACCATGTTGACTTGGAGAGTCTTTTCTTCTGGACATGCCAGATTCCCGATACAGAGCTTTGTGCCTGGCTCAGGATGCATCACAAAGACAGAGTGACTCACAAGTACACTGAGTGGCAAAGAAGTCATCGCCTGGGGTAGTGGAGGACACTCAAAAGCACAAGAAAAAGGAAATGAAGTAATGAGGCATATTAACCTAGAAAAACAAACAATATAGGAGGTACGGGAGGGAATGGGGAACCTCATAATTATGCTTGCACAATTAAGCTTCATGATAAAATGTACAAAACATAAAATTTTAAATTAAAAGAACTTGATTTAAGACCCAGGTTTCTGCTACTAAATTAATTCCGTGTGCTCCTAAAAGAGTGATTATAACCAATCGCTCTAAAAAAATAAGTAACCAATGGTTCCCAACTTCAGCTGTGTATTAAGACTCTTAAAAACAGAGGTTCTACCACTTCATCTCCAAAGACAGGCCCATACATTTTTTTTTCTTTTTCCTGGTACTGGAAATGAACCTAGGACCTCAAAAACTAGACAAGTGCTCTTCCCCTAAGCTACAGCCCCAACTTCAAATTTGTTGCTGTTGTTGTTGTTGTTTTTGCGGGTCTAGGGATGGAACCCAGGGGCATTCAACCTCTGAGCCACACCCTATTTTTTATTCGTTATATTTTGAAACAGAGCTCACTAAGTTACGGAGGGCCTCACTAAGTAGCTGAGGTAGCGGAGTCTATCCGCAAACCGTGATCCTCCAGTCTCAGCCACCCAAATACTAGGATTACAAGCGTGCGCCACCATGCCTGGCTCAAATTTGTATTTTTAAAAAGCTCTTTAGAAGCTGGGCGTGGTGACGCACACTTGTAATCCCCACGCTTGGGAGGCAGAGACAGGAGGATTGCGCAGGTTCGAAGCCAGCCGCATGCGCTGGCTTAGGAGACCCTGTTTCCAAATAAAAATATAAAAAATAGGTCTGTGAGTATAGTCCGGAGGTAGAAGGGTTTCCAAGAACCCCAGTACCACCAAAAAAGGAAAAAAAAAAAAAACCTCTTTAGATAACGCCAACATAGCCAACATACAGACAAATTTAAGAGCCAAAGACACACCAAACCAATGTTGCGACATAAGCATCTTATGTATCTGTACCTATATATTTGGTCTATATAATATGTGAAATATCTACTGATATAGATATTAAAAAACTGGTCAAAATATGTATGTGAGAAGGGGTAAGAGCTGTTCCTCTAGAGAGCTCAAAAGGTCAAAAACAACTCAGTCTCAAGAAGGGAAGCAGATTTTCACTCCTAGAATATCATTCTTTATACCAGTCAGCTTGTCCAAAATGGAAGTTGATGCCTCAGAAGGTTGCAAGAGATTCCTAACAAATCAAATTTGCTGGGAATACTGCAGAAGAGAGTCACATATGAAATTCACCCTGATTGGATCCTCATATGGAAAGGTTGGACTAAATAACACCTTTTTATTCAGCATATTAATAATTTTATTTTGTGGAACTCAGGGGGCATTCTACCTCCAAGCTACACCCCCAGTCCTATTTTTTATTCTTTATTTTGAAGCAGGGTCTCACTAGATTGTGGTGGGCCTAAATAAGTAGCTGAGGCTGGCCGTGAACGTGCTATCTTCCTCTCTCAGCCTCCCAAATGCTGGGATTACAAGCATGTTCCACCATACCCAGCAGCATGTTCATAATTAATGACATCCTAACATTAACCTCCATTTTGTGTCTGGTACCTCACATGCATTGTCTCTCTTAGTCCCTAGGGCCACATGTTGAGGAAACTGGCTTTTTACCCTGTGTTCCTCAATGGGATGGTTCCCAGGTTCCCACTCACACGCCCTGCAGCAGCCAGGCTCTTTCCCCACATCCTGAAGACCACGGCACACTCTTGCCTCTGTCCATGCCAGGCCTGCCCAGGAGAAATACAGAGTTTCTCTCAATCTGAGCCCTTCAAAGCAGGGAGAAGTCCCTTCTGCCTGCCTAGGCTGAGCCTGGAAGCCGTGATTCCAGTCCTCAGTAGCTCTGGGTCCTGTGGGCATCTGGCACTGTTTGCTTTCCTGTTGCAATGAAAAGAGTTTGCCTCCTCTTAATCCCTTCCCCAAATACTTCTTCAGCAGGCCATGCTTAGCTAAAACCTTCCTTCTAAGGCTGAGGAGTATAAGACCGCTATTGAAATCAGGGTTCCGTGAACTTCAAGCCTTCTCTGGAGAAGGTTTTTATCAAATGCAGATGTAAAAGGTAACAGGAGATGAGAAAGGCAGCTCCAGGCCGGGAGCTGTATGGGAATCATTCTTCTTCCAGTCCACTCCCAGGAGGAAGACACTGTCACGGCATAAGTCACCTCAGCACCTGGTCTATCAAAAGCACTCGGCAATTTCTTTCTTTCATTCAATAAATGAAAATGGACAAAAGATCAGGAACACGTCCGTGATAGGAGAAAAGTTGACTCACAGAACTCCCAATGCCAAAACTTTGTAATCGGAGAAGTCACAACCTGGACCCTGGGTGCCTACTAGTGCAAGGTGCTGCGGCACACAGTACTGCCACAGGGGACACTCACAGAAGCGCTGTCGATAGCCCCCACCAAGCTGGAGGGAAAAGATAAACAGGTAGCAAGCAGAACCTTTATCTTAAAAGAGCAACGTGAAATTTAAATAACAATGGTAATGCTTTCACAAGGCAGAATGTAATTGCCAACCGTATTATGTGAAGAAAAAAAAAATGTTTCACTATTTGTCTAAGGTTATATCCTGTCTAGGGCAAAATTGGTATATGGCTAAGAACAATGATCAAAAAACCCGCTGGAAATCACAACTGAACATACCCACTTGAAAACATTTTATCTTGTGCCATTTTTGTTTCAAGATGACAATCTGAGACACAAACTCAACTTGGAGTCTGTCCAGAAACAATTCAAGGTTTCGCTGATCATTAAGGAACAGGGAGGCAGTGTAAATGCATTTAAAAGTCAAGGTAAAACAGATACCTCACTCTTCACTTTTTTTTAACATTTTATATCACAAATTTCAGAGAAATGTAAATTTCAGAAGAAACTGGGAACAAAAATCTAAGACCAAAGCCCAGGCTCACGCTTAACACTGCCTTCACTGGTAGAAATGTAAATTAGTACAATCTCCCTGTGGGGTAGTTTGGCAATAAATAGCAAATTGTAAAATGTATTATTATCTCTTTATTGTAAATGAATTGCTGGGTCAGAGTATAGCAGGCACAGGAGAGAAATGTATTCACAAGGGCGGTCCTGACAGCACTGGTTATAATTCCAAATAATGATCCTAATGATACTGGAAACAACCTCAATGTTCCTAACTAAGGGTTTGAGTAAGTCAATCACAGTACATCGATATCAGAGAAACAACAGCACACACTAACACAGAAAGATGTCTCTGATGTATTGTTGAGTGAGAAAGCTATCTGGCAAACAGCACAGAGACCCCAGGCCCAAGCACACACCACCACACGTGCGGACAGACTTCTGGGAAGCAGCACCGAAACGTCACTACAGGTTATCTCATGACAATAAAAATACAGGGCATCTGCCAAGTCTTTGTTCACGTCTGTACTTAATTTTTTCTAGTGTGCCTTTATTTTTGTTTTGTTTTTTGGTACTGGGGATTGGAGACCAGGTGTTTATCATGTGTGAGGTCCCAAGTTCAATCCTCAGCAACAAAACAAAACACAAGTATTCTACTTCTAAGCTACACTCCAAGTCCTTTTTATTTTTATTTATTTAGTATGTGTGTGTGTACTGGGGATGGAACCCAGAGGCATTCTACCTCCGAGCTACACCACCAGCCCTATTTTTTATTCTTTACTTTGAAACAGGATCTCACTGAGTAGCAGAGGGCCTCACTAAGTAGCTGAGGCTGTCTGCAAACCCAGATCCTCCTGTCTCAGCCTCCCAAATGCTGGATTTACAAGCTTGTGTCACCACGCCCGGCTAGTTTTACTTTGTTTTGAAACAAGGTCCCACCAAGTTGCTAAGGCTGGCCTCAAACCAGTGAACCAGCTGTCACAGCCTCCCAAGTACTGGGATGGATGTGCACCACTGCACCCAGCTGCTAGCCTTTTTGTTTTTAAACACAATCATAATGCAGTTAAAATTAAAGTTCCTTCATTTACAAATCAATTTCTGTGCAAAATATGGCATTTTCTTCACTACTGAGCCCAGAAGCTCTAGTTTTTTAGTATTCCAGAATACCTCCCTGCAACCCACACACCCCCCACCCCCGGCCGCCTCCTCCTCAGGACTCCAAGTGATTGAATATTAGGGCAAAGCCATTCTGCCACCTGGGAGAACAGGCTCATGTAAGCCCACAGGTTTTTGTTTTGTTTTTGTGTGTGTGTGTGTGTGTGTGTGTGTGTGTGTGTGTTTACTGGACACTGAACAAGGGGAGGGGATTCTACCTCCAGGCTATACTCCAACCTCTATTTTTATGTTTTAACAGGGTCTCACTAAGTTCCTGAGGCTGGCCTTGAACCTGCAACCCTCCAATTTTATCCTCCCAAATACTGGGATTACAAGCATGTACCACCACACCTGGTTTAGCCCATGACTTTTAATCATCACAAGTGGGTCCTGAATCTGGATGGATCCTATGATGACTCACCCAGGATGGAGATGGGCCTAACTGAAGAGCAGAACCGGGACCACAAACAACCTGAGAGCATATGAGGAGTGAGCTCCCAGGCCCAGCCAACGAATCCCAAGAGGCTCTGCGATGGAATTTCAAAGCCATCACACCCTCCAAGCAAGGGAAAGCTGCTGCCTGCCCTTGAGGTGTCAGGCACAGGCCAGAGGCAGCCTGAGAGCGGAAGCAGGGGCTGCTGACCATCAACTCTGGGCCATTTTCCCTGCGGGAAGCACTTCTACCCATCTGGCATTCACCTGGCAGGTACAGCCTTCCCAAAGCCTCTGAAGTGTATCAGGAGGTCCGGAGCTCAGCAGGCCGTGACAGCAAAGCAAGGCATTAACAGTTCCCAACAGTGGGTGGGGTGGAGCTGAGCAGTACAGCAGGTACTTTTCATGCATAAAGCCCTGTGTTTGATCCCACACTTCATGCCACATGGAGTCCGGGAGGCAGCTCTATCTTCCAACCTCTGGAGCTATAAGAACATTTTCAAAGGATCCTCAAAAACAGGAAAGGGGATGACATGGTGTACCTACAAGTCAGAATCCCAGACACAGATGCCTAGAGCCTGGCTCAAGGGCACACTCAGTGGAAGGTCTTCAAATGTCTTTCTGGTTTTGTTTCCTCGCCCCAAACATCTACGCTGGAGTAATGGAGGGAAAGCATTTCTCTCCCCGATTCATTTCTCCTTCATCCCTTGGCTTAAAGAGCCTAACAGAAGGCAGCTACTACAGAGCTTTTCTCTTCCCTGTAATAACGAGCTCTGAGAACACCCCGGATGGTTCAGGGTTCACACTGCCCCCAAAGGATCTCCAAGAACTAGCCCTCCGCACAACCAGCTGGAACATCACAGTGATTGCCCCTGCAGGAGATGTATATAATAAAAATTGAATGCTGCAGCATGAACTTCATACATACTTGTCCTCTTGGTTTATTCATCAGAAATAATTATCTGTGCTTGCTTTCACAAGAGCACATATTTTATAGGGTACATTAAAATTTAATGGATTTTTAATAATATTGTAACTACCACAAGAGAAAAACTGGAAAAAGCCACACCACATGTCTTTGCTGCAGTTTGGTGGTTTGGCTCCAGGATCTCAGAGGAAGAACTAATTTGGTGAGGAGGGGCGGGTGGGGGAGGGTGAGGAATGCTGATGTCACAGGCGGGGTGGGTGTGAAACTTCATAGCTGACTCCTGACAAGGAGATCTTTGCTGAGGTAGGGAAGTATGGAAGACAAGGCGCCAGATCAACAAACTCACTACCCTCAAATAGCAAACTGTGCTGGACTTAACCTGATTGAGGGAAGGGGAACCCAGGACCCAGATCAGATCCAGAAGGAGGCTAGCAATGGGGGAGAAGGGTCCATAAAACAGACAATCATTAAGAGTCACTTGCAAGTCCACCCAAGAGAATGCAACTCTAGGACCAGGACAAAATTGAAATGTCATTGAATGTATATAAACCCAAAATGAATATATAACCAAGGCCCAGAGAAGGAAAATGTAGCTCAGGTCACAAAAGGAATTGGTAGGTGTTTATATTTCTGTGTTTGGTGCTTTCTATGACCATGTATGACCCAGGTTAAAATCATATACTTTGATCTAATTCTGATGACACAGATAACATCAAGTCTTCAATAAAATGCTGAATTTTCAATTTCTCATTTTAACGTGTGTGTGTGTGTGTGTGTGTGTGTGTGTGTGTGTGTGTGTGTGTGTGTGTGATGCTGAGGATGGAATTCTACCTCTGGGCTATATCCCAATCTTGTTCTTTCGTATTTTTTGTTTGGAAACAGGTTCTTGCTAGGTTAATGAGAATCTCACTACTTCCTGAGGCTTAAACCTGTGATCCTCCTGTCTCAGCCTTCCAAGTACTGGGATTATAGGTATGCACCACCATGCCCAGCTTTTAAACATTTCTAAAAATGATTATGTTTCATGAGCCACTGCGTGGTTTTTATTTTCATAGACATCACAAAAGATCACTCTATTTTAATTTTTCAGGAAAGTTTTCTTTTCCTATGAGACTCAAGCCCACACGGGTGAAGAACTTTGCAGAAGAGTGTCCTGTCCAGAGCCCAAGCTGAGGTGGTGCCTTGGGAGCCTCATGAGAGGCTCCTGCACAAGTACCCAGCACAGTTGTCTGGGGCCTCCTGACCTGTCACCAGCATGGAGACCAACAGCTATTTCTGGCCAAGGAAGGGAGCACATGGTGGCCTGCCACCAAAGAGACATCCACAGCCAGGCTGACTCACCGGTTCGTAAGTGCACTGCCAAAAATAACACCTTGCCAAAATTATGTTTCCTAATCTTTGACAAAGTAATGTCCAAATTAAAATGAAAAAGAGGCTTAAATGTTAAGTGATGATGGTGATTTATCTCAAACTGGTTTATATAATGCACCACATCTTGGATAGGCAGATTTTTCCATGACATCAATTCAGGCTACATGAAGGATTAGAGGTGACAATAACAGCTGAAGAATGAGGATGGGTTTGGATTGGCTGGCCCTAAATCAAGCTCTTCCTCTGTCCCTGGGAGGCTCTGCGCCACTGAGCACGTCTTCCTGCTCTACGTCCCATTTTCCTCATCTGTGACAATGGACACAAGAATACTTACCTTGCAGGGGTATTGTGAGAATGACGCACATATCAAAGCCATCACTGCAGTGGCTACTACACAGCAGAGATGCAACTAAAGATAGCGTTATTTAAAATGCCTGAAATCTACTATCACTAAATACAATTTGAATGAGTTGATAGCTCCTTTCGATTTTCATATAAGAGCAAAAACTGTGTAGTATTAAGACCCAAAATATTGAACACTAGAGCAATAATGGCCCAATGGTCCCCTACAGGCCATTTCACCATGATGTGTTTTACTTTGCTTCGGTGTAAGTTCAGGATGCCTTCTAGGAAGAGGTGAAGGAGGAGCAGGAAGAACATATAGGAGAGAGCAAGAGAGGAAGGCCAGAAGCAATCTAGAAGGTTCTCCATGCTTAGGCCTTGTCTCTTGCTGGTTCCTTCAGAGGAAGCCTCTCCTTCTGGCCTCTTTACTGTCCCATATGTATACCAGGGCTTCCCTGAGACCTCCATCCACTCCCTAAACATGCAAGCCATAACTGTCTGTAGCTGGAGATACTAAGTCAAAGTAATCGCATGACCTCTCCGTGTCAACATGTGCTTCAGCGAAGGGCAGAGGACTGCCATGAGGCCATTAAGTGAGGACATTAAAAGTGTTGATGTAGCTGAAGCACATTAACCTGTGGAGGAAGCCAGGCTATAAGCTGCAGCTCCGCCGACATAATAAAAAGTAAAGAGGCCTCAGTAATGGAACCAATATTACAGCCATTGATATAAATTATACCTCGGAACAGGGGAAAAGGGGGTGGGATGTAAAAATGGAACAAGTTCAAACTTCTTTTATTGTAATAGTCTCCAGTTGAGCATAATCACCAAAGCTATAGTGCGATACGATTGCCAAAACTAGACAAACATCTGTGAGATAGATTCATCTCAGAGGGGAGGCCAACAGCTTGTTATCATTAAAGCGGCGATGCTCGCTCTGCGATTGAACTGCAGGCCGCCTTGTTACTGCGTTTGCAGAGGCAATTGTACCAGATGTTGGCAACTATCTTCAGATAGATGACAGGCACCTGCTGTTGAGGAAATTAAGCTCCTCGTTGGCCTCTCTGATTTGGGGAGAGGGAAGCAAGGGACAGGAGTGACCCTCCCACATGTCCCATGGTGAAGTGCCATTGTGACCAAGATGTTGGGCTGAGCTCACCAGCCAGGGACTCTCCAGTCTACTCCCAGCCAGCTCCTCACATGGAAGACCCAAGAAGGGCCCACAAGATGCTGGAAAAAAGGTGGAGAAGTTTGGGAGGAATCAAACTCAGGCTGGAGATGGAAAGAGCTCTGTGCAATTGACTCCCTCAGCAGGTTGCTCTTGGTAACCATCTCAGAGAATCTTCAAAAGATCCTAAATTTGATACAAGGCTTTGGACATTAATCATCATTAAAAGCCAAACAGGCAATTTTCAAACCATGTCATGCTGACTCAGATGGAGACAAAGGCTCAGAGTGAGGGAAGAGAATGAGGACAAGAGAGATAAATACCCCCCATGCCACCATGGACAAATAAAAATCATGAGAGCCCATAATTCATTTTTCAGAAAGCCCTGCATATCAGCAGCTGGCTATTGGACAGAAATGATTCACTCCCAAGATGGTAGGGCTGACCCAGGTCTACCTGGCTGCGGGGTGGCCTTGTAGGAAGGCACCAATGAAATGGCAACCTTAGAGGTCCTAAGCCTCAAAAGTGCAGCCTGACTCCTGCTTAGCAGAAGGCAGTCCACAGAGCTGCTGGAGACAGAGCAGATGGGCTCTGGCCTGGACAGCCACGATTTGCCAACAAGGTCGAGCCAAATCATCTCTAAATGTGTTAATGAGGCCCCTCCACTGACCACAGGGTGACTTCTGAGTGTGTAGTGGTTCTCCCTCCTCTTCAATGGTCAGAGTTTAGGCGGGATACCCATGTCTGACTCATCCTCACTGACGCAAGGACGTGACATGCCAGTGCTGACAACTGTCCTCAGAGTGGCAGCAGCTGGGACTTAGAGGCAGGGCGGGCCAGCCAGGATCTGACCGTGGTTAGTGTCCTCCTGGAGCCTCTGTCCTACCATCTTGCAAAGAGTCCCCAAAGCCGCCCCCACCCCAGGCCACACAGCTGAAGGCCCTGAACTTCACGGCCCAAGAAACTAAATGGCTTGGTCTAAATAGTTGAAAAACGTAACAGACATGTTAAATCCTAAATTTTCTACCTCTCCCGGTAGCTCAATTGGGGCTCACTCTAATATTTAGACACAAAGCAAAATGAAACATGCCTTTTTAGCCTGTAATTAAAGTTGTTTCATGTCCTTAACCAATAAGAACTTTTCTGCCATTTAAAAAAAAAAAAAAAAAAAAAAAAACTTCAAAGTTCCTAAGACAGAAATGACAAATTTTCAGAGAAATACTTACCAGAGAATACAGAAATCAAGGCATCAATTTAATTTCACACTCTACCTGCCTTGGACTAATTTGTGTAAATTACATTTCATACTAAGAACCTCAGCCCACGTGACCACAATGAAGAAATAAGCAGCTTGCCTTCAATTGAGTTTTTGCAGGTATAAATATATAGCTCTTTTCAGTGTATGAATGTTTAGCTGAATTTTCAATACAAGTTTTATATAAAAATTTCCAAGTGCTAATTTCCACGTTTTCACCAACACATCAATGTCATTAGGTTTTTACAGACTTAAGGAGTGCATGCTAACCCACGTGGATCCAGTTTTTTCCTCTTTTAGGAAAATGACTATAACCAAATTCTCGGCTCATGGCGTGACTCAGCGGAGGCAAGGCTCCACTGCACGAAGCTGCAGTTTCCACTTGGGAATTCCATGTGCAGGAATGCAGCTGGGCAGGTGGCACATGACAGACACGCCTCTGCACATGTGTTCATGGGTTCAATCCTCTAGCTAGTGACTGCCACAGCCGCACAGAGCACCTGTCCCTAAGCAGCATCACCTCCAACCCGAGAGGAAGAAGAGGTCCACCCTCCCTACTCCTTGGTTTGGCAGCTATTTTAAATAATTTCTCAAAAGGATTAGAGAGGTCAGACAACTCCTTTCTGATGTGTGCCAACATTAAAAAGACTATCATTCCAAAAGAGTATAGCTGTGCCCCCAAAGTAAGTTTATGACTGTCCCTAATCACATCTTTCGTTATATCAAATCGTTACTTTCTCTGAGAATCAAGATGGGGACTGGGAATATCTATAGCAGTGACTTACAGCCCACAGGCCAAGTGCAGCCTGCCGCCTGTTTTTGTAAATGAAAGTTAAAACTGGAACACGGCCATGCTCGTTCATTTACATACTGTCTGTAGTGTTTTGTGCTAAATCCAGCTGAACTGAGTGGCTGGAACAGAGACTGCACGGTCCACAGAGTCCAAAGTATGTGCTATCTGGCCTTTTACAGACAAAGTGTATCAACACCTGGTCCATATGAACATAGTGTTCAGAATGGGAATATGGGTAATAATATGAATAATAAATCACTATAATCCCGAGACACTGGGAGGACTCAACCACAGGAAAATAATGGTATATCTTTTTGTTGCCTTTGTTTTAAAATACCCTGAATTTGTTTTAAAGTACCTGGGACACTTCATGTTAACCATACTAATGACAACTTTTTTTCTGCCCTAGGTATACCTGAAGAGTCCCCTCTGTCTGTTTCTTTGGGCTGCCAAGTCCCTTCACTAGCAGATCCCATGCAAAATGCTTGCAGCAAGCAACCATAAGAATGAATTCTAAGTCGGGTTCCTCAGGTTCTCTAGCACTGAAGGGACAGTGTCCACTGCCCCACTTTTGGGTCAAACACAATGAAGGCTTGTAGCTTCTGGTGGGCATGAGGCATAAGATGACAGAGAGGGAATGCAATGTGGCAAAAAGGGTGAGTCCCTAAAGCCCTGGGGCATGTCCTCGGTGATAACCAAGCTGGGCAAGATGGAGGCAGGTTTTGTGATCTGAGCTGTCTGCCGCCCTGCTCTCGAGCTGCAGACACAGTCAGACTACCACTGAAATGGGTGGTCTCTGCTGGGCTGCCAGGTCCAGGGCAGCATGGGCTTCTTCCCACCCTCCACGCCCACCCTGCTCCTCTATGGAACCCAGAATGTCTGCCAAGTACCTTCAGCAGACAGAGGCTCAGGCTGGCATCAAGGCAAATGGCAACGTGACTGCCTTCCCAGGTTGCAGCAGGGAATGGATGCTATGGCAGATGGAAAGAGTGGAGGCTCTGAGAGGGGCTCAGGGCAGCAGCTGCAGTCCCCACCTACCAGCAACAGCTGCGGTTCCACCTCTGCCCTCTCTACACTTATATTTCACTGCAATTCTGTGTGCTGGGATTCCCACTCCTCACCACATATTCCAGGTGGACAGGGACCCCGCCTTGCTCATCTCTGTGGGCCCAGCATGGTGCCTCATACCTAGAACTAGGCTACTCAAGGCACAGGTAGGTAGACAAGCATAACCATCCCATGGCCTTTCAGCATCAGCCAATGGAGATCCCTCTGCCCCCTCCCACCCCCCGCAGCATCCTGAGCACTCCTGAATCTCCCCAGGCACTCCCCAAATAAGCAAATACCTAGGAGGTCACACCGACACATGGAAGCAGCTGTAAAGAGAACTGGAAATACCTAGCCCCCAAAAGCAACAAAAAATAGCGTTCAATAAAATAAACCTAATCACTCCCTCATTACAAAGGGATGCTACAAACAGACAGTACTGGGAAAAAATCCAGTCCACAAGAAAAAAGCAACTTCTATCAAAACAGACCTTTTGAAATCACTTGCAAGAAATTACAGCAGCAACTTCCTATGGGAGGGGAAATTATTTTAGGCAGCTCTCCCGTCTCCTGTGCCTCCTTAATCCGAGTAATATGCAAAGAAATATTTATCAAGGGTGGAAATCTCCTCATAGATGTGTTTTAAGAGCAGGAAGCTCTGGAGCACTGCAGTTAGCTTTATAAAGCTGCCTAAAAGGACATTTGAATGCATGGTCTCATTTGCTTTAAACTGATTTCTGGTTAAAACAAACCAAATATCTGCTTTCCTGCACTGAAGACAGGCCTTTGCTGTCAGGCCTGAGAAGTACTTGGGGATGCCACCATAAAGATGGTGGCTTTCCACAGAAACTTGGCATTTGTCATAGCGAGAGCATTATCTTCTCAACAGAAGCTGACAATTTGTCCCGTTCTTCCCTCGAGAGAATCCAGCGAGATCACATTTGCTTCCCCTGCATGCTGTTTCTCCTACTACAACATTTCTTTGCCTAGAAAGAAAATATTGTGACTCCTTGCCATATTCACTTCATTAGCATAGGAGGAGAAAAAGCCAAATCCTCCCATAGGCCTCCCCCACCCAGGAGATCCAGCTGGGTGAAATCTAACAGGATGATGGTACATGCAGAATTTGTTAGAAAGCTGATGGCTGGGGAGCAGGAACAGAGACAGAGAGCCACAGAGAAACCAGCCCCTTAAAAAATCCAAAAACCATCCACTTGGCACAAGGAAGTGCTTTGTGAAGAGGAATATGGGAAGTTTAATCACAAGGGTAAACCTGGTATGAGTCAACAATCTGGAAGTTTAGAAACACCGTGTGTGTGCGTGCGCCCGTGCATGTGCAGAAAGAGAAAGATGGGAGGGGAAGAAAGACAAAAGGTATACAGAAGGGAAAGAAGAGAGATGATCATTTAGCACCCATGTGCCAGACTGGGCAAACTTGTCTCTTAGAACTCCCGTAAATAAAATTGTAGCCCTGCCTGAAAGAAATGAGGCTCAGAAGACCAACAGCCCAAGGTCAGAATGCTAATGGCAAATGGGGACACCCAAATTCAAACTTGGACCCACCTGATTCAAAGTCTATAACCATTCAATGCCACTGCGTGTCATCTAGACAATTCCCAAGAGACTGTCAATAAGTGACAGTGGTGTCCCTCTTTTCTTTAAAGAGGGAACCAATGCACCCTCCCTGACAAGAGCCAGATTTCTCAACATCAAAGATGTCTGTCCTTTGGCTTAGTGTTATAAGACCCACTTCCAGTCCCTAGCTTGGCTGATCACCAATTCACACGTCTGAGGGAGAAACACCCAGTGACTGCCTGGACCCCCACCCTGAAGAATGCATACACCTACAAATCTGAACAAGGCAAGACTCCTACTGGATTCTGAAAAACAGACCCTACCTGAATTTCCACCACTCAGTATATCCATGGCCTTCCTCAGACCA